>NC_047156.1:5386896-5614396 GCF_009819705.1 Hippoglossus hippoglossus | reverse complement strand
CAGTACACTCTCCGGTGTCACATATTTAGATCTTACAAACCAAACTCGACTGCATTGGGCTGTGTGTGACTGTGCAGTTGAATCCTGTCCCAGGCACGGACAGGATAAACATCTCATGCTCCGCTGTTCTCCTCCATAATCCCACTTGGCAGCCATGCAGCACATCACAGGGAATACAGCTCATGACCAGATAGGCTGTAACAGGCAGAGGATCTGCTTGACACTGCTGCGGTTAAAACAACTGTGCATGCAAGCCCACAGACGTGAAAGTATAGGAAAGGCTTCTGTGTGCTTATTATTAGTGTGTGCATAGTCACACTCTGGTAATTAGCATATAGTTCAACCGTGCAAATAAATAATTGGGGGTGTGCAAGACTGAGAAATGCCTTGTCTCTTTAATACAGACGTAAATGGAGAGTTGCAATTTATAAATGTATAACTTTGATGTATACTGAAGATAAAAGTTATCTATGTATCTCAGTTCTGATGAAGTTATCTACTGTACGTCATATCCCTCTGTGGATCTAATTTATTTTTGTTTCAGTCTCTCCATCCTCTCCCTCGTTCTCTTTCTCCACAGCAACCAGCCTGGCTACACTCTTATTTACTTCCCTTGACTTATAGTCCGTCTGACTGGCTACCAGCTACAGTGTCGCCCTGCTGAGCCAACGAACATCGCGAACACCACATTTATGTTCCCTTCATGCTCATTTAATAGAGGCTGGAAATAACAAGGTGCGGGGAGATCAAATGAGGCACGTGAAGAATGCGTTCTTAATTCTGTGTCCCTGTTGTCGCACACACACACACACACACACACACACACACACACACACACACACACACACACACACACACACACACACACACACACACAGGGCTTATGATTGATGATGGTGCTCTGTCTTCACGGCTTGGGACGATGTTTGGAGCAGACTCAGTGAATAAAGAGGCAGAATACAGAGACACAAACTGAGTCATTTAAAGCGTCACTGACAGCATCTCCTGTTACAGTATCACATCTCAGGTGTGGGAGTGAATTACATTATGTATTATAAAATCGTATGCTGGGAAGAGCTTCGATTGCATTATGCTCACTCAAATTGAAGCGACCCGCAAATCTGAGGCCAGGGTTCTCTCGCCGAGTTGAGGGTTAGTGAGTTTGAGTTTGAGCTTCTCTGGGTCTTGTTCACGAGTGAGAGGAGGATGGAGATGGAGATGGACAGGTGGATCGGTGCAGCATCAGCAGTAATGCAGGCATTATACCAGACCGTAGCTCAGAGCTGAGCTGGAAGGAAAAGCTTTAGATTTTATTTGTCGATCTACGACTCGCACCGAAAGTCATGAGCTCTGGGAAGTGATCAATAGATTGTATATTCATTCTGGCCTGGAAACTCCACCAGATCCCTCAGGAGGAGATGAAAGTACGGGATGTCTGGAAAACCCTTCTAAACCTGATGGATGGATGAATGGATGGATGGATAGATGGATAGATGGATAGATGGATAGATGGATGAATGGATGAATGGAGGGATGGATGGATGGATGGATGAAAGGATGGATGGATGAAAGGATGAATGGAGGGATGGATGAAAGGATGAATGGAGGGATGGATGGATGGATGGATGGATGGATGGATGAATGGATGGATGGATGGATGGAGGGATGGAGGGATGGATGGATGGATGGATGAATGGATGAATGGATGGAGGGATGGATGGATGGATGGATGAATGGATGATTGGATGAATGGATGAAAGGATGGTTTGATGGATGGATACCAGTGGCATGAATTATTTAGTGACAGCACAACTGGGGTTTTGGAGCGATGAAGAAGAAGAGAATTGTATCGACGTGGTTTTGGAGCGTAACATAGATTTGCAGAACTTGCAGATGTCGGAGTCGGCAGCATCATCAGTTTCTGAGGCATTTCATTTACTGGCATCATCATCGGAACATCTCTATCGTTTATTTATTATTATTTCACTGGACTTAAACTGTTAAACTTTGATTTAAAAAAAAAAGCTAAAATCTGGCTGTTGTAAAACATAGACACATAGTACATGCATGTCCTGTTCTCTGCTACTGCAAGTCCTCTCTTACATACTGTACATTACATTTGCATGTCTTGTGCTCTGCTGATCACGTGCCAAGGACTTGGTCTCAGACACTGTTTAAAGTTTGAACAGCTCCACTGGGAGGGAAAGGAGAGAAAGGAGGATCCATGGCTGGTTTAGTGTTTACGCCCTCCTCTTGTTATCGCCTGCTCCTTCACCTGAACTCACGCACACTCCTCTTATTTCCTCCTTCTGATAGGTAAACAATTACCTTATCGTCCCCTCAGACGTCACAAGACACATTATCTCCAACCGTCTCCCTCTCCCTCCTTTCTTCTCCTTTTGTCTCTGAATAGAATGAGAAGTCACACACCCTAATAATCACTTACCCAGACAGGTTCTGTGGTTCAATAAGATTATTGACAAGTCTCTGCTTGAGAACAAGTGGATAGTCAATCAGGAAACATGTTCAAACTAACAATCCAAAGCTGAAGTCATGCTGTCTGCTACTGTCTCTCTCTCTCTCAGTCACTTTCTCTGCCCCTGTCTCTCGTTCTTTACTTGGAATTGATGTCCGGGGACGTAATAATTGGACAGCAGATCCCACTCCAGTTCATGGCATTAGGGACATAAAAGAGTCACTTCCATCTCCCTCAGGCCAGAATACGACTGAATTAGGAAAAAGGGAGCAAATCTGCCGAGGCTGTCCGGAAATACACCATCAACCGGTGAGAATATTAAAAGAACTGGAACTGTGATGCATGTGCAGCAAATGAATAACAATAGCAGAAGGAAAATTCAGCTTTTCTGCAAAGTTTTACTCAGAAACACGGTTTGGAAAGTGAGAATCTTTGGGGGATATTAACAACCTGACCAGCAGTGAGACATAAACTCAGACAGGTTAACAATGTGTTCTGGTGTTTTCCAGAGACAGTTTAAGAAAAACTGCATATGTCACGTTCTTTCCAATCCAAACACTGCTGTTATGTATCTTAAGCATAAAAGAAACACAAAACATTGCCTTGACTCCCTTAAGTCAGAGTTTTTACACAGAGAGCAGAAGACACATGCAAAGCAGAGGTACACGCCCACAGCAAGAGACGGAGGAATGATGTAGCAGTTATCAGAGGGCTTGAAACCGAGCCGTGAGATAAAGGCCAGCCCCGAAGCATTTAGCTCACAGCTAATATATTGCACATCCAGATGTACTGTACAATAGAAGGGATAAACTGAGGAAAGAACAGAAGCACATTGCATAGAGATAGACTGGAGGGAATCAGGAGGAGAGGAAGAAACAAAGAAGTGTTTATCAGAGTTGTGCAGCGTCGGCGCACCTGCACCACCTGACAGGCAGGTGAACCCCACCACACACACACACAGACACACACACACACACACACTGTTATTCCAGTCCCTGCTGTAACTATCTGCGTCTGTTAGTTAGCAGCATTATGCAAAAACTTATCCACGGATTTCCATGAAACTTATTGGAACGTTGCAGTACGAGTCAGGGAGGAGCCCGTTATATTTTGGTGCGGATCCGGATCACGGGGCAGAGCCGGGGGACTGATATTTATTCGAGCAAATTGGTGCAGATCCAAGCACAAATCTGTGTCTGGTGAATTTAAATGTGGTTTCACAAGGGGGACTGTTGTGCCCTGGCTCTGTGGGCCATTCTCCTTTCTTATTTAATACGAGTCATGTCCTGTTCAAGTTTCTCTGGACCTAATCCAAGTCCTTAAATATTGGTGATCCGCCAATTCCAGGTCTGATCTCACACTTAATGTTGATTAAATAGCTTGTGTAACTAACACACTGACATTGAACAGCTGTAGACGATTAGCTTCTTGTTCTAAATACTAGCCGTACAAAAATATAAAGTCTATAAGCTTCATTTATGGATAGGACATCAATGAAATTTAGATTTTGAATGATGCAATCTCTTTTAATTGCATGAAATGAAAAGCTAAGCCGTCTCAATCTGCCCAATTTGTTGGAACTGCAAACGTGTGTCACTACCCCTGACAGCTGTTGTGCAGGGAGAACACAAACATCCAGGTTTAATTTAGCTCTGTCGTCAAGTTATTTACTTATAGCTGATTTGGCAGCAGCGCTCCCACCAGATAAGAAGCTGCATTAGTAAACCTGTAGACCCCCATCACGCTGTAGAAATGTGCACATGGTGTTTACCTCCATCAGAATGTCACTCTCATCTCTTGTTAATTCAGTCTGTTGATCTTTAGACCTTACCCTCTATTTGCCCTATACTCCGCCTCCGTCTCCCACTAACTTTATCTCTCCCTTCACGCTCCGAACCCAAACAGAGGCAGGCAGAGAAGCAGGATGAATGATGAGTGGACGAGGGAGTTTCGGCCCACTCCAGCACAAAAGGGGGACCGGAGACAAACAGCAGAGCCATGTAAATTAAAGATGACAGGAGTTCTGATGCTCCTGCCTCACCGAGCTCGCCGGGACTCGGAGGATTCAGCTCAGTGGCCGAACATGGGAGGATGGTGAGGCTCAGGAGCTCGCACTGGAAAAAACATGGGAGCAGCAGATGGGTTTGTTTACTTTTGGAGAGGGCCACCATCCTCCTTCCCAAAAACAGGGAAGAGACGTGCAAAGAAAGATGGAAAAAATCTCAACAAAGAATTCACCATCCACATGATGCAATGGCTCACAAACCACTGCAGAGGTACATTGCCACAAGTTCCCACTCTGCATCGCCCTCTAGTGGATGGATGCACCGCTTAACGTAAAGGATGCACGGAGTTCGAAAGGGACGTATGTCTTTAATTACATAAATGCAGATTAAATTGACCTTCAGGTGTCATCACAATATACAAAGTCCTCACAAGGCAATGAGACTCTACTGTAACACATTTTCTCCTCAATGGCCGTTCATTGGAGACATATCTATACACACCTGAGACAACCTTGCGATTCCCATTGTCCTGACAAGGCAGTAAGATGTCAGACACAACAATACACACAAATACACACCTACGATGCCATTACAACCCAGAATGTAGATAACATATACTGTTTTAGTATATGGTTACTAATGTTTGTGTGTGTGTGTGTGTGTGTGTGTGTGGCTAGCTGAGGTGCACCCCTGAGGACAGCTTGATGTTTCCCTGCAGGGACTTTCCACTCCTTGTCACTGTTGCTGTGTTTACTCGTGAGAATCACACGCAGGAAAGCTCAATTTCCTACTTTCATTCAGAGACGCAACGATGAAACTACACGACAGGAAATACACTGGAAATGCTGAGAGTGAGTGCGGAGAAAATAAATGTGCAACGGTATCTGATTCCCTTATGCTCTTCTTATAGGTACAGATTGCTTTGATCATGGTGAATGTGTTTCGTGCAGCGTTTCTCTAGTCTTATCCACCACTCAAAGTCCTTTACAGTACAAGTCCCATTCACCCGTAAGCGCACACTTTCAAAAAGTGCCTCCATCCACGGCGCTTTTTTTCCCATCACACCCTTTTTACAGCTGTCAGGGGCAATCTGGGGTTCAGTATCTTGCACAGGGGCTCTTCAGAAAGCAGAGGAGCTGAACCACTGACCTTCATGTTAGTGGACGACCCTCTCTACCCTGAGCCACAGCCGATCAACTCTAAAAGGTCCGCATCAAAGGCACCACCCAGTCCAACAGGCTTTCAAGCATCCTCGAGACTCTGTCTGCACTCTAGCTCTTCCATCTGCGTTCCGATGACTGTCCCTGACGACCGGACTCCTCCTGGCAGGGCTCTCTAAATCCTCTCTTAAGCCTTTTGCAACTCATCAAGCATTCTGCAGCTACTGCTCTCCTCCATCTCCCTAAATTCTCCACTATCTGTGGTCTGTGACTGTTCATATCAAAATCAATACGGGGGCTGCTGTTGAACAAGTGTCTTGAGTTTTCTGCACACATATAGGACTGATGCAACCAGACGGGGAAAATATGGGCAACCTTTTTCTGACGCAAAGACATAGAGTGATTTATTCTTTTGCCTGCAGGGAAAACTGTATTTGTAATTTCATTTAATCAGCGGAAACTGTTCATAACTGAGCAGTGGATATGCTGCAGTAAAAATTTTTGTTAGAGGGCAACAGAAAACTGGAGACTAAATAGAAAACAGAGAGAATGAAATACAGAGAGAGCTGCATCTGTTACAGTGAGTGTGTGTGTAGGCTTGTGGCTGCCAGTGCACGTTTCTGTGTGTGTTCCTACGTGCGCGACCTTTTCGCAACTGTAAGTGTGTCTGCTTCCGTGCAAATCTGTATGCGTGCATCTCTCTTTTGTGTAAGCTACAGTGAGACTATTTCATTATTCCCCAGTGTTTACTGACAGATAGTTCAGGCCTCAGTGAGCAGCTTGGGCTTCATTATCCCGCACAGCTATGGGTAGACACAGGGTAGACGTCCACGGCCATCACTCTCACACACACACACACACACACACACACACACACACACACACACACACACACACACACACACACACACACACACACACACACACACACACACACACACACACACACACACACACACAAACACACACACACACATCCACAACAGCATCTCACGGGGATATTTAAGAGGGTGTGACGCCAACAAGTTTTTAAATATGAGAATTTTGAAGGCTGATTTTTGCAGGATTACAATATCAATATCTCCCTAAATCAGAAATGAATAAAACAAGAATACGTGCTGTGGGCAAACTTTGAGCAGAAAAAGTACCGTGTGCACACTCTGGCTCACTCACCCTGTCTTCTTCCTCTCTGAGGTCGGGCATGGTGCTGATGCACAAGCTGACAACAGTCACCACAACCATGATCACCGACATGCAGGCGAAGATCTTCCCCGGTAAACCAGATTGTGGATTCTCCATCGTATCTCGCAGCCAGTTCATCACCTTACGGTAGTTTGTCTCCTCCACCGGCACTCGCTGCATGGCATTTCTTTGTCTGCACTCCTCCTCGCGACGCTCCTGCTCGTTCACCTCCTCGATGCGCGTGTACATCTTCCTCTTGCAGCAGCGCTCCATGTATGTCATCTCCACGCCCCAGTAGGTCAGCTCATCGTGCAGGGACAGGACGCACATCTCCCGCAGAATGCGCAGTTTCCCCGCGGCCAGGAAGTTGAGGATGACCCTGAAGGCGGACGGTGAGCGGTCGAAGAAGAACTCCTTGTAAGTTTCGTCATAGTCGTCACAGACACTGGCGATGTCCTCGGGGGACCGGCAGCCAGAGAGTCGGCCAAGTCGGGTGAGGGGGAATTGCTCCAGGGTACTCCAAGGGAAGGTGTAGCGATTCCCCCCAACGTTTATCACCGCCAACAGGCCGTGGTCGACCGACACCAGGTCCTCTGGCCGCTTGATGAACTGGGCCCTCTGGTAGTACACACCCTGGAGAGTTAAAAAAATAAAAGCTTCAATGAATGAGCAGCTGCATCTCAGATATTTGTGGATACAATTTGTTTCCAGATCTTCATCACTAATATGATGTGATGAATATTATTCGTACCTTGATCGTCTCGGTCTCAGGGATCTCGGTGAAGATGCGGTCGAGACTGCTGTCATCGCTGACGGACAGATTGCTGAAGTCATGGTTGGCGTTGCTGATGATGGGCATGGCGGCATCTGGAAAGCACGCTGCTCCGGACTGGGCAGCTTAAACCAGGTGATGCTGGCAGAAGGAGGCCAAACAACTTTTTAGTCCCAGGACACAACAGTCCCTTCTGTGCTGCAGCGACTCACATTAAAACTTGTCCATGGGAAAAAACTTTGCTGCCACAGCTCAGTTTGACTGAACAACAAAATAGCTGTAGTTTTGACTCCAGTGTCTTTGGTCTCACCGCTCCCTGATAGCAAAGGAGTTTTCTTCCCTCGGTGACAGATGAGCTATGGCTTTAGATTCCAACCAACAGAGCAAAGAACCCAAGAAGGGGAGCCAAGAAACCCGCTGTCACATCGGAGCGGGAGTGGGTTTGAAGTTGCTGTCAGAGGTCCGCAGTAGACTCAGCTGGTGCCTCAGGATTCAGCATCACATCAGTGGGTAATCCTGGGCTGAAGCGAGAGTCTGGAGAAGGAAAGCCCGAATAGAGAGAGTGCGTTAGGATTGATCATTGGCTGATAGCTACACAAGATAAGTCAAGGAGCCGAATGTGATGTGTCCAGGGACTGAGGCGGGATTGTCTGTGTCGCCGCGGCAGGATTAGGGAGGGCCTGGACACGTGGTGCCATCAAGCAGCCACTGAGACAGAGAGAGAGAGACATAGACAGAGAGAGAGAGGGAAATGTCAGGATAGAGAGAGGACGGAGGCAGGTGTCACGAGACAAAGCAAGAATGAGACAGAAGACAAAGGTTGAGGAGGAGATGAGACTGCAGCGCTCCACCCTCTCCGCGTTTCACCTCCTTTCAGCGGGGAAACAAGACGGATCAGCTCTGCGGCTATAAAAGGGCAGTCGCTGTCGTTAGCGGAGGACTTCAACTGACAGCAAAGGAATTTACGGCCAAATCAGATCACATTAACGGCGGCGGTGGCTGCTTTGCTTGGCACAGGTGTTGGAAAATGTGGGGGAATAACAGCAGAAAAGAACATTCAGGTTGTTCACACTTACACTGAGTTACTGGCTGTCAAAGATTCTTGCAACAGATAGATGATAAAAAAAAAAAAAACGCACCAAAGTTTATTTTCTTGGCACCGGCACTGGCTTGCTGTGACGGTTGCCCAGAATGGTTTGCTGTGTTTTGAAGCCCTTAATAGTTGTGGTTAATTTTTAAACTGGGCCCTATTATCAGGTCGTTTATCATTCACTGACTGCAGCTAACTCACAGCTCATCTATTTGACTTCTGCTCACACGCAGCATGAAGACCAGCTGCTTGCAAACAGTGAAGGAGAACACGAAGAAGACCTTCTGCACTTTTCTGACATTTGTGTCATTAGGAGAATCAATTGAGAAAACACATCTATTTAACCATCGTCTGTGCTGTTTAATCTATACTTGTGCCTTTCTTGTAATGGCTACGCAAAATATCTGCATCCTGAGGACGTGTTGTCTATTCACACTATCAGTATTTACCTTCTATCATTTGTATTACTGCTTTTTTTCTGTCTGTTTGCAGGAAGGAGTGAAAATCTCTGAACTGATCTTGTTGAGTCTTGGTGGAAGGGTGGTGGCCAAGAAAGAACCCATTAACTTTTGGATTGGATTCGATTAAAAGGGCAGATCCACTATTTATCGTTTATCTACTTTCTATAACAATGTAAAAGAGGGAGTTTTTTACCCATTGTTGTGAATTTGTCAAGAAGTAGGAGATCTTTATGAAAACAACCAGGCACACGTCGAGTGCTAATATCTACGAGCAGGTGGAATTTGGTGCGAGATGGATTTTGTGAATGAAAACAATCATTTTCAGGTTACTGAACGGTAACAAACATTCCTTTCAACTATATCAGAGAACACATACTACACCTGTGTTTCCTTAAAGCAGTACGTGAACATGGTATATAACTGATCTCATGTTTATGTTCGGGGATTTACTGCTTTTGTATTTCAATATTACAGAACAATGGTTGCACAACATACAAATTCAAATATCTTTGTATTCATATTAAGGTCTGACTGGTGTCTTTGTGATTGGGGGGGTGTACAAGCCATCTATTCCTCCCATCTTTCATTCAATTTCAGAACATGTGATGATTCCAAGTATTTGATGTATAGATCCTACACATTTTTTACAGAGGGGAAATCAGTGTGTTTTCGGTGTTGAATGTTTTGGTGGCAGACGATGAAAGAGTCCGGCCCTGGTAGAAACAGCTGGCGTTATCCTCCGAGACCCATTGTTCTGTTGCGTCCAGCTACTCACAGTAAAGCGGACTTACATTTGGCCGGCTGCCCTGCACTTCCCTCCCTGCCAGCTTGTGTTGAGAATGTACGGCTACAACAGATTTTCGACACATGCACCAGTAATTTAGGTTAAGCCGGAAGCTCCAAAGGCAATTCCACACTTTTCCACCCATTTCTAAACACATATGTAAGAACGCATTTGCCTCCACTAATACAACACTCATCTGTCACTGAGACCAGCCCTGACTCGCAACTGTTCACACTCAGTCCCAGCAACACTTTGCACTGTAAGAAGAATATCAGCCCTCACATCCTCCTGCTATCTACAGTAACCACTGGCTTATTGGGTGTGTGAGCGGACGGCTCAGACAGTTTGAAGCATTGGACCGCACCAACATGCGTCACTAATTTAGATCCAGAGGGATAGGATCCTGTACTGGAGGAACCAATATATCACTTCTGTCAACCTCGCTGGTGTTTCATTTCCACCTCGCAGCGGGGGCCCGAGTACGATCAACTATTTATTAATCGATTTGTATTCCCTGAGGACGTGGCTGGTTTTCTCCTGGTGGAAAGTTAATTGGAGGAGGTGTTCTGAGCAGCACACATGGCGTTCTCCAGGCTCTGCACTGGACAGACAGCTGGGGACGGATATCAGAGGGGGGACGTAAACTCATTCCATTCTCCTGTAATCTGGAGTTTTGAGTTTGTAAGGGTTGATTTTAAACAAATTAACAAACTTATATCTAAGTTGTATAACAAATTTGAGCGCAAGCAATAAACCAATCACACATTTTGAATGTATTTCTGTTTATAGAGAGATGGAGGTTTTTTTTTTAATGACTTTTTTTTTTTTTATTCAATGGTTGCATCCTACTGTTCAGCTCTCAGTCAGCGAGCTTATATTATATTCATGGGCATGTCAACAGTGACTGCATTTGCCAGGAGCTATTGGAGAGACCCACGTCTTGTATGGATCGGGTTGCTTTAATGCACCACAGGAAAACTCTCTCCCTCTCTCTCTCTCTCTCTCTCTCTCTCTCTCTCTCTCTCTCTCTCTCTCTCTCTCTCTCTCTTCAACTTGCAAACACACACAATCAAACACACACACACACGCACACACACACACACACACACACACACACACACACACACACACACACACACATTTGCGCAAGCACATGCTCTTTTGCACCTTTACCAGGCAATTAATTACACACCTTTAATTAAGATTGTATACCGATAATGTGCTGAGATAATTGTGTGTAAAATGAAAATACATGTTTAAAATATATTAGATGCCTAAAGTCAAAGTCAGATGTTGTTGAAGGACATGTAACATCCCATTAAAACCAGTGACTAATTCCAAATCTGGATGCATCCACTTCCAATCACACACTCACAGTCCACATCAACAATGGGTCTTTCTTCTACTGGATGTTGCGGTGTTGGAAAAGACACCGGCATGTTTTATTTTACATGTTAACTTCAGACACATGCTACAGCTGCAGATCGAGCCCCCGCAGACATCAGTGCAACTTATGAAGTGCAGCTTACCATCCTGACTCCACACGTCCGAGACCAGCCCCGGTGAGAAATCCCCCCCGTTGGTGCCTCGCGGTCCCTCGGATCCCTCAGCAGCGGATCAGGCTGTCAGCGACCACTTCCCAGCGACACATGTTAAAGAATCACAATAACAGCCACACACACCTCTCCGGGATCCGCATCATCCGAGCCGGTGGGAGGCGCGCAGGGGAGTCCGGACACGCCAGAGATGGCAGCGGGGTTGGAGGCTCGGTGCGATGAAAGTGTCCCGTTACTGCTCGGTTAGTGGTGCTGCTGCTGCAGGAGGAGGAGGAGGAGGAGCAGGAGGAGCAGGGGAGGGAGGGAGTCAAAGCCGCGGTGCACAACGGAGGAGACTCCACCGGGTGCCCAAGTTCAAGTTTGCGTAAAGGTGACGACAAGCGCAGCAGTGTCCGTGCGCATGGGAGCTGAGGGTGAGAGGAAAGAGGCATTTTAATGAAACTGCAAGAGAAGAGAGAGTCTTTAGAGTTCGCTCCAAATCGTTTCTTCTGCCTTTAGATATTATAAATATCGAAGCACACTGAGGAGATGCTCAGTGGTTCCTGTCCTGATCTATTCTGTGCGCAACAGGGGGCGCGGTTCCCTCCAGAATTACCTTGAATAAAGGTTTTGCTTAGAAATCTGCAGTGAAGTGAATGAACACGAGCCTGATGTTAGTTCTTCATGCTGGAAGTAAATGATGTTTTCAACATGAAGTCTGAATGACACGATCCCATTTTACCTCTGGACACATTTTGTGAATATATGAAACATTTGCTTCACTTGGAGTTGAGCAAAAAACAACTTTATCAGCACTTTAACTTTGAGCTTTAACCTGTTAAAGTTACTCTGATGTAGAGTGCATTAGTGGTTTCTCCACAAAAATCTGTTTTTTGAATTCTTATTATAATATTGTGTTTTTCTTAAATGCATAGGAGATGTACAGTATGTTATATGTTTTAATCTCATGTGGATTCGGCCTTTTGTCCTTTGACATGACACAGAAATAAAAACCAAAATAAGGAATGCCACTAGGGCAATATGGCAAATAAATGTTTTCAAGATAAAAATATTTGAATCAAAAATTGAGACATCATCATCTCAGTTGACAAGAAAAATCGCTGGAAGAAAAGTAGAACGATTATTCAGAACAAACAAAAAAACAGACTATGGAGAACAATAATGAAATAGTGGATGGAAACTGAAAGAATGGATGAACTGAAGGAGAAGTAAGACCCACAACAGTTGTCTTGTTGTATAAAAGTTGAAAATATTGATAAAAACGTATAAATATTAACAAAATAAATCATATAAACTGGTTGAATTACAGACTCTGGATAAACATAAAAAAAACAAATCTGAGGTAGAGCATCAAAACCAATATGCACCTTGCTTGCACAATGCCTATAGCAATATATCAATGGAGCATTTGATGAAACTTAGAAGAAGATGTTGTCTGTTTTAAGAAGGACGGGAGGTTACTCACTGTTTATAAGTGCCACTGAACAGCTGGACAAACTCCCGGCTGTGTGATAAGTAAACAGAGCCCAGTGTTCAGGCCTGACTTTGAAAACTCTGACCATCACGCCAACCTCTGCAAAAACCGGCACCGAACTCGCAAACGGTCAAAGTTCGGAATAAAAACATCATTTACGCTTTACAGATTTTTTTCTGCGTTTGTCGTCCTGGCGAACACCCACCTTGTCCTTGAAAGGCAGCTCATTAGGTTGCATGCGCCTGAGGGAACTGCTAAAACAAGCAAACACTTTGTCCAGGCCCTTATGGCTGCTAAAGGAGCAGACAGCACATTAGTGGGTAGAGATGGAAACTGAGGAGGTAGGGAGGTGGGGGTTCGTGTGTGTTTGTCTGCGTGCGTGTGTGTTTGTGTGTGTGTGTGTGTGTTGCAGAGGACAAAGGTGTTCAGCTTATTCAATCCCTCCATTACTATTCATTAACCTACAGTGTAACATTATGCCCAGGGCTGGTTAGTGTATGGAACATGAGACTGATTACATACACTGGGTTATTAGTTCTCAGACAGGTTGTTTTTCTTATTTTTCACAAAGGTGCCCTGCAATAAGCCTTTTTTTTTTTTATTCCATCTGCCATTTTCCTATGTTTCACCCGCACACCGGCAGGAGGAAGGAACTCCACCACAGAGAGGTGTGGATCTGACACAGGTGGCAGATAGGAAAACACCCTCAGTCCTCCAACGTTACAGCAGCTAACTTGTTTACATTGTTTTATTAATCTCAAACCCACCTCTACCTGCAGCTGTCCACTATCCATCTCACACACAGCGCAACACACACCACATGTGCACATGCAGCAGGAAAAAACGCAAAGATAGCTGCAGCCCTGTCGGTACTAATAGCGGGCTTCAGTCTGGCGGATTAAGAGTTTAATCCCTCACAGGCAAGAGGGGGCTGAGATACGATCGCAGCAGCAGCAGCCGGTGTGCTGGGGTCTGATGGGCGGCGGTGTGAGGTGCATGGTGCAGCAGAGGAGCAATGAGTCACTGGGCTATTTAAAAAAAACTGTTTGGTGGCCATGCTTTCAAACCAGTGGCCACCCGATGGTCCTGTGCAAATTGTCCACCGTTTAAACTCGAAAAATCGACTTGTTTCTGCGTCTCCTCAGATTTTGCAGTGTCTCCCTCTGACCACCCTCCCACACTGATCTCTGCCCTCCCAAGTTTTGATCAGGTTAATTGCTCTCTCAGCAGACTGTGTGTATAGAGAACACTCAACGCCAAGGCTGGAGTAAAGAGCGAGAAAGGAGGCCAAGAGGAAAGACGAGGGCCGAGAAAGGGACCGAATCAGGATCATCGAGGAGGTAAAGAGGATGAGGGAAGACACTTGATGGGGATGAGAGAGGGGAAGGTTGACGTGGGGGGGGGGGGAAACATCTTATTGAGGGCAGGGAAAGAGATGATGAGAAGACGAGTGGGGACAGAGGAGTGGAATTAAAAGGAGAAGACAGGTTGATGAAACACTGGGCTGAGAGGAGAAGACAGCATCTACATCAGCTTAGTCAGCTTAGTGTCTCTGACAACAGGGTTCATTTTCTCCTGAGATAATATTGTTAATGTCTTTTCACATCGACTGAGAATCCACACAGGCTGATGTGCTCTGCCAGGAATTGTCACCGCAGAACATAAAAATCGGAAGGAATAAGCAAAATCCTTTGGGTTTCTCTTGTCTGTTGCCAGATAAAAACCACAAAAGCAAAGAATGTGCACACTCATATGTATTTGATGCTGGACAGATGTTGATGCACTGCAGCAGTGACACATTTTAACCCTGATGACCTTGACAAAAACCTATAAAAACACAAAGTAACAGGCAGGTCTGGGTATTTCTTGAAATAACAGATATTTTCCTCTACGTTTATAAAAAAGAACTCCATCCAGGCAACTTTCATTTTATGAAATATCTCCGACCAGAAGGGAAAACTAAAACAACTAAACTTGTTCAAACAAGCATGCTGGGTCCAGTAGGTGGCAATAAAGTCAATGATCTGTCAAATACCAGAAAAGATCGTCGTGGTCCAAGTGCTATTGAGCAAGGCAGACTGTGAATGATGTAATGTGGGGCAGTGATTATGAATTTAGCTGCAAACTTGTAATTAGACAAAGCAGTGCTAACTAAATGTATAGAAACCCGAATAAAAGCCACTGTTGTTGTTGTTGTTTTTGGTGCGTGCTCATCACACAAAGCGACAGTGGGTGTGATGTTGTGACTTTATCCTTTTCCAAATAGTTTTTGAACATCTGCACTTTGGAAGGTGTTTGTAAAAATCTCTGTAAGTGGCTTTAAACATCGTTTGCTTGTGGACGAGATGTGAAAACACAGAGGTAACTTCATCACTGTGCTACTGCAACTCACTGCAAAACAAAATGTAAATATTTGATGATTCTACAAACTCAGCTCTTTAATACCAACTTTTTTACATTTGTTATTCCAGCACTACATCTACACAGGTCTGTTGGCACCCTGAGAAATATTGTATAGTGTGAAATATAGGCCAAACATTGTTAATGGCTGTAAACTCCTGCATGTTGCTCTCGGTGAAACCAATTTCAAAAGACCTTCTCCTAATGGCACGAAGGTGATTTTTTCTTTGAGGGTCAGTGAGTTGGTTGGTTGGTTTTTCAGCAGGATGACGTGAAAAACAACCGAGCAGCTTTCCACGAAACTTGGTGGGAGGATGGGACGTGGGCCCAGAACGAACTCATTAAACTGGACAAAAGACAAATGATCCAGCTTTTCTTTAAAGTTGCGAGGGTAGAACATTGACAATTTCAAGTTTCAAATTTCGAAGGGATTAAAGCTCGAATCGAGGTGAAAATAACCAGGCACAGGGGACTGGTATGAGTGTGTGCAATTAAATAAATAACAATTCTTAAATCGAGGAAATGTTAATTGATGTACACTGAATCAATATCACTTTAACCATTGGGGTGGATTTCTATAAACACCAATAAAACTGTGAGGATAATTATATCAGTTTACCTGTTTGTTAATACTCTCGTTGCGTATTCAATTAACTCCTGTCTGCATTCTCTTAGTGGTGCATTTCTCAAGCTGGCTCTTAATTAAACCACAGAGAAACTCAATCAACATGTGCTAGGATTAGTATTTGTTGGTCGCAGCAGTTAACTGGCTCTTGTGCTTGCATCTGTAAAACAAAGCGAAACCAAAAAAGACTCAAAAAGTCGACGTAATGCTCGG
Source organism: Hippoglossus hippoglossus (assembly GCF_009819705.1). Lineage (NCBI taxonomy): Eukaryota > Metazoa > Chordata > Actinopteri > Pleuronectiformes > Pleuronectidae > Hippoglossus > Hippoglossus hippoglossus. The sequence continues at coordinate 5,598,197 of NC_047156.1, read as the reverse complement.
AGCTACAAACGATATTTGGTAAACAATGCTTCTCATATTTTAGCGTCATTTGGTGGATGCTGGGGATAAACTGGATTAAACTGGACTGGGCTCTGCAGAGGTATATGATACCAGCATGATAAATACCACATCAGTCCTTCTAACGATGAGTGATGGCTGATTTACAGAATCCTATAGTGGGTACTCGTAATGTGAAATTATTCAGACCTGCAAACGCTCCCATTGGGTTAGTCCAGTCCAAATGAGCGAGCGTGGTATATATGTGCCGCTCTGGGTGAAATAATTCACATTCAAAGCAGGTTCACAGCCTATCAACAAGGCTCCCTACTGACTTCAAAATCCCTTTCAGCATAAAAGGGAATCCTATACAGCAGCTGCCAGGTGGGCAACACTGGCTGCTGTCTCCTCGCTGCGTCCATCTCTGCCACTAATTTCACAATCTTCTTTTCAACCCCTCTTTTCAACTGCATTCAGATTCAAGCTGTACATCCTCTTGTCCCTCTTCTTCCCCGACACTTATTTAATTATAATAGTTAAAACTGTGTTCTCTGTAGGAATCAGTTTTGAAACCTCAGCTGGTTTTTCTGCCCGGTGGTTGCAGGAGGGTTTATTTCAATCCACTTAAAGAAATAAATGGAAATAAAAAAAAATAAGCAACCCATTCAAAAGCCGACGCTCTTCTTCTCTTCTGCTCTCAGGTATCTTTGAGAAAACCGGTTCCAGAACTATCAGGCAGCCGCAAAGAAATAAACACTCAACATTCCATTTGATTCTCAGCTTCTGGCTGAAAAGCTCTGCGGCTGCATTTTCTACGAGCCCAAAGAAGTGAGGAGCCGTGCACGGCCGGGAATAAAGAGAGCGGCCGTCACCCACATAACAGGAGATATAAAAAAGAAGAGTTTTTTTGTACTTCGCCGAGCGAGATAAATGAGCTCATTCTGCAGAGATCTCCCAGCTAAAGAAGGTAAAGCTGAGAAAATACTCTTGACCCGCGCATCAAAACGTGGATCAGATTCAGAGTTACTGTTAAATTCTAGGCGCATTACATCAAAGAAAATCACAATGAAAAGGAGGTGGAAAGACTTTTATTCATGAAGGTGGTCGAGCTGAAGCCAAAGCTCCTAAAATCTAAACTTCTCCATCTGAAATATCTGAGACAAGGGAAGTTTCTGTCTGTGTTTCCACTTGTAATGAGTAGAAACCGTCTCCTGTTAGTCTTCCCTTAGTTCACAAGAGTCAACTTAACATTCATTACCTCAGCCAAGGAGGTTGTGTTTTCATCCCTGTCAGTTTGTTCGGTGGTTAGTTCGTATGTTTGTTGGTTTGTAAGCAACATTACGCAAAAACATCTTAAGACGAAAACTTGGTGGGAAGGAAGCAGAACCTTCTAGTTAGAGGACGACCGCTCTACCCCCTAAGCCACAGCCGCTAGTGTTGTTGGGTTGTTGTAGTCTGGGGTCTCTCCTCTATGACCTGGTCTCACAAGTCCCCAGATGATGTTGTGCCTCAATAGAGGTTTGGTGAGAGTTTTACCAGCATCTTCCCTGCTGCCCCTGATCGGATCCTTGAAGGTAAAGACAACGACTAGAAACACAATCCATGCTGCCTCTGATTACACTCTCAAGTTCTCACTCAGGTATATGCCTCTCTCCGTCTCTGTGTCATTATAGGTAACTGAATACACACTATAGTGCGCGCTGGGATCAAAACAGAGCCCTTGATAAGAGTGATGCTATCACGGGTGAGAAGAAGAACCTTATCTCGCCCGGCCGATCAGCCGTGGATGGCGTCTGTGTTAAGTTAATTGAATGGGTATTGATTCTGTTGAGTGACTTCCATTAAGTTGATTTCACAGCTCTGCAGGTCAGTGCAGTGGGGCTCTTCACATTCACATGCCTGGGATTTAGTCTGTCTGTCAAAGTTTGTTTTTGTGTATATGTGAGTAATGTGTTATGATTTGATACATACTGATAAACACAATGATGGAGATCTGAATCTATAACTTAAATCCCATTCGATATATTATATAAAGGGATAGATAAAGAAAAATGAAAATCCACTCATTATCTCCTCATCACTGTGCCGATGGAGGTGATGGGTGAAGTGTTTGAGTCCACAAGACACTTCTGGAGTTTCAGGGGTAAACAGTGTTGCAGCCAAATCCAATACAATTGACATAACTAGTGGCCATTTCTTCAAATGTAAAAAAAACAACAGAAAAATAACATGAAATGTCTCCATACTGCTGCTGTGGTGTCATCCAAGTGTCCGTAAGCCCTGAGATTCAAATTCAACTCGAGACGGCGTCATTTTCACCAAGTTTTCAGCCTAAATGTCCTAATTGGGCAAAAGAAGCTCCAGATACATTTATATTAAACTTTCTAAAATCTCCCTCTCGTTGGCTGCATCCAGGGGCATTTCAAGGAACTTTGGGGGCAGAGGTGTGAGCACATCACACACAGAACTTTGACAGAATGATAATAAGTTCCAGCTCAGTTGTAATGACCTCAAACAAATTGACGGTTATCGGTTAATTGCGTGTGGAGCTGTGCAAACTGAACTCAGGGCCTTGTCCGTCTCAATTATACGACTCAGATAAAAGGACAGACTGATTTAGAACTTTTGAATATGGACAAAATTAGCAAAAGGTAACAAAGGTTATTTTTTCACATTAAAATTTAAATCAGCCCTTTGGTTTGAATCTAAACTTTAAATCCAGTTAGTTTCCAGGAAGTGTCAATTTATTTTATCCCTTTTCTCTCCTTGCTGCGGGCTTGTGCTCTGACAGGCTCATACATAACCCTTCCTCGATCTGCACATGTTGCATTATTCTAATGAGCGTGTTGGCCTGTGGCCGTGCAGCGTGCTGCTGTGTCCTGCCAGTGGTGTGTTTGCACTTTTTCCCTGTTTAATCTGAGCAGCCTGGTGTGAGAGAGTCAGCTGCCCTCATTGTTAATCAGAGCGTCCCCTCCAAACATGTCAGCGTGTTAAAATGCGTGCCGAGTGGTCGTTTTTTTTCTTTTTTTTCCACCCTCGCTGCCCGTGGGGTTTTTGGAGGCTGAGCGACTGTAGCTGTGCTTTTCGCTGCCAGCCGCTCGCAGGCAATCAGTCTCTATGACAGAGGCAGAAACAGAGGAGAAGAAGTGAAGCTGCTGAGAATGTGCTAACAGGAGGTGGGGACACGGACGGTGTGGGTATGGAATCCCTCCATCACAGCGTGGAGGCCTGCAGAGGAGCATATGCCCACAGCTGGTTCGATTGACACTGATCGTACACGCTGGTTCCTTGTCACTCGTTTGATGCTTCAGTCAAAACTCAGATGGATCATCTGGTCTGGCTCCCTGGGGCAGCACTGACTCATTATATCTGACTGGTCTTTTTCATTCGTTCCTTCTACTGCGGCTCATAACACCGAGCACAATGCAACCAGGTCCAATGTTGTTTCTAAACAAACCGTCTCCAACACGTCGTTTCGTTTGACAGTGTTAACGCCTGCATCATCTAAAGAAGCAGCCATGATAAATAAGTGAGTGAGTCACCAGAATAGATTCCACACTAACCTGGATGTGACAACATAACATCAATCGCTTTACAGATGTGAGGGTGGTATCGTTCTTATAATCTAACCCTTGACAAACTAAACTTCTTTACGGTAAATGTAGAGATAAAGAAGAATCCATTTAAACTGTGACTTTTCAGACCGATTAAAGGTGTGTGTGATGATGTTGGTGAGTGTTTGACCCTGGGACCGGCTCAGACTTTCCATCACAAACACACATGGGCCTCTAGAGTCAACTAAATGGAAGTGTGTGTTTCCTTTTACTGGCTAACACACACACACACACACACACACACACATGCATCCACATCCATACCCACTCCACAGATCCATCTCCATGTCCCCAGCTCCCTCTCCATCCTCGCTCCCATCCCAAGCTCAAACCACAGCACTAATTAATTCCCACCCTAGAACACGACGTGAGGAATGGAGTGGAGCGAGCAGGGGGGAGCCAGCCGTGTCAGCCGCAAGCAGAATAATAAGAGAAGCGAGAAGAAAGAGGCGGAAAAAGTGAAGGAAGAAAAAACCATGAAGCCGCCTTTTCGCTGTATCATTTCTTGCGCTTTTCTTTGTGGCCCTGACGGCTTCTCGCACAAAACCCAGAGCACGAGTCGGATCGAGTGTTGCTTCCACTTGCAATGCGCACTGCACCGCTGCAATGTATACTGCAGCGTGAGCCCCTACTTGTAAGAGAACTGTATGAGGTCCCTCATGAATGGGCCATCAATAATGTATCATACCATGCATCTATAGTCCTGCTTCTCCATTGATTTAGATTAATGGGGCAAACTGAAAATCGCGAGAGGAAACTGGAGAGCGGAAACATTTGATCCCAGTGTCGCCTATATATAGAATCCGCCTGAGTGAGCAGGTTACTCCTCCGTTATCTTCCTCGGATATTGTTCTGTATTTGGATGTTTACTGATTCAGAAGTGTGCATTTGACCTGCGAGCAACAAACCACATACAATCCCGACTTGCCCATTACGTAGTTCTGATTTAAATTGTATAGTTTGGCCTTTTTTACAGATGCTTGATAACTTTTTTGCAGAGAGCCAGATTAAAAGATCACTACCACGCATTGTTTCCCCATTTCCAACCTTTGCTAAGCTAACTGGCTGCTGGATCTACTGCAGCTACACATTGAGACATGGGAATGATATTCTTCTTCTCACCCAACTCTTAGCAAGAGAGTGAATACATGTATTTCCCAAAACAATTCCTTTAAAGCTTTGCAGTTTTGCTAGAAAGAGATGTTCGGCGACCAATTGCGAGTCAGTCTCAGCTGTCAATCATGACGGCTCCTCCCGTTTTCACAGTATCAAATAACTAATCATAAAACCAAAACCAGACTAATAAAAACAACCTAAAATGATAAATAAAACCATCTAAAAGAAAGATTATTTTACTGAACTTTGACTTTTTAGTCCCATCTGCGAACACTGAGGAGGCGGAGTTCATGACCGCAGTCAGCCACCAGGGGGCGAGCGAGATGTTTTGGCTTCATCGTCATTAGTCTCAACCTGAGCATGAACTCAATTAACAGTATCAGCTCTCTACACATGTTACCCCATTCAAACGTGAGTATAAAGTTTATTAAATAATAAATCACTTCACTTGACTTGCTATAACGTGATGTTTTTGTACGTCAGAATAACAATATCTTGTTATTATGCTTCAATACGTTTGACCTCAGGCACAGGAAACACAGAGGAGACAATGTTCAAAAGGTAGCCAGCGAGCTGTGTGTGTGTGTGTGTGTGTGTGTGTGTGTGTGTGTGTGTGTGTGTGTGTGTGTGTGTGTGTGTGTGTGTGTGTGTGTGTGTGTGTGGGAGCGAGTGATGAAACATGACTTGAAGGAAAACCCAAGGAAGAGTATACAGCGGTGAGATCACACTCAATCCTTTCATCAGTCTCTCTCCTCTCTCTTCATTCTCATCTCATCACACGCTCCATCTCCACCTTCCTTTCCTTTCTCTCACTCGCTCTCTCTCTCTTTCCGGCTTTCTCCGTTTTCCTTTCTCTCTCTTTAACAACCGTCGCTCACTGCCGCTCTCATTTTCTCAAATTACAGTGTGCACACAGTAATGAGGGGGCCGTATTAATATATAATTAACCTCACAATCATTGTTCACTGTTGAATGGTGCGGAGATGTTGTGCGGAGCTTTCGACATATGGACGGGGCAGAGCTGCTCTGGGAGGCGGAAAAGGCCAACTGCTCTGTAATTGTCACGCACAGAGCTACAGGCAGGTTAGCTGGTTCACGAGAGAGAGGGAGGACATACAGTACATAATGGATTCATAAAGAAAGAAAGAAAAAAGATAAAGTTTAATGAGTCATCTACTTTCAGCAGCTTTCCCCTATTTATTCATCCTCTTTGCATAATTTCTAATCCCTTCATTCTTATTCACAACAACTCGTCCGAACTCATGAAGTACACAACGTCCCAGAGTGAAACCCTAATTGGCTTGTTTGTAACTTTCTGGTTTACAACTCTGCTCTTTGAGTTTGTGTGGTTCGCAGCGCCGTAGTTACCATCGCACGGCTAATTCAAAAGATGCAAGTGCGAATTAACACGTTGCTCCAGTTTAATCTGCTCACTTCCTCTGTTCGTTTCTCTCGGCCTGCTATTTTCCAGGATGTTATATAAGTGATAAACAAGCTGGCTGGAGGCTGTGTTCATGCGCCCGCGGAGTTCCCTTCAATGTGCGATTTGCCACTTTTCACTTGGAGGTATATTTAGTCCTGGCCTCCTCCCCCTCAGATGGCCGAGTCTCTGCCTCAGCGTTTGTCACTCACGGTGATGAGCTGTCTACCTGGAGCCCGAGGCGGCGGTAACCGACGTCCAGCAGGAATAAACCATATATAATAATGGTTAAACATCTTTAACTACCTCTGCGTCAAACAACAAGTTGAAACATTAACGCCTGAGGAGAAAACTGGGGAAATTAATGGAGTCAAACCAATCGTTAGAAAGAAGACATTTTCTCTGGGATTTGTTCTTAGGTACTGACATGTCCGTTTAAAATAATCAATTATTGTGTTTTTCTTTAATTCTACGGTTGTATAATATAAATTAAATAATTTATCATTCATAATATTTAACTCTGCAGTTTCACAAGAACTTTCTTAACAACAAATTTAAGACATTGGTGAATGAGGCCCTTCCGTGGTGAAGACCTGTCCTGTGTCCTTCATAGATAACAATCACAATCATAATGTAAACATGATACATTTCCCAGGCTTCATCTAAGTCTATATATTCTATATTCCACACATTAATTACTGCATCAGGAAACAGAGAGCTGTAGAAACATGGTAATTATCCCGTTATCTCGAGAGACTGCACAGACCTTTGTTTTTCTTATAATAGCCGAGATAACTTCACGTAATTTAAGAGAAAAAGTGACAATGCTTTGCAGAGATGTTTAAATATTAATCGTGATGATTAAATCATTTATATAGAATAAAATAATTGCAAAATGGCCGTTCTGTGCTTCCCTCATTTTTATCAGCCTCTGTCCCCACACAATGAACGTAGCTTTAATTATATTCACAGCAATGGAAAATATAAAATGAAAATTAAAAACCCATCTATTTAATAAACCAACGTCGCCATTTCTCTGGATAATCCAAAGAAAACCCACTCAACAGTTTTCTTGATGGTTATATTCCCTTTAGAACGCAGTCAATTTACTTCCATTGTACCAAATGATATGAATCTGAAAACCTCTGAACTTAAAGCTAAGTGACCATTCATGAGCACAACCAGCCGACCCTTTCTTGTCCGTGTCTATATCCAGCCCCTCTTCTTTGATTATTGGAGCCTATCAGTGAACAGGCGAAGAGTCACACATCACACGCTTGAAGTGACACGCTCAAAAGAACTGGGGGGTCCATAATAATCTGATGATCAAATGATTTCCGCTCACTGAATAACAGGCTCGCCGTGATATGAAGTAAATGCAGCGTTTGCACTCCGCGGCCTCGGATGTGGCTCGGGACACGGTTCACCGTCCAGCTACATGTATCGTCTCTTCTCATGCCTGCTGCACACTGGAGGATCTTTACATCTTAAACGATTTCAAAAACATAGGACACCGAAGATTCAGACACATTTTTAGTCCTGAAAACGCACACAATTGATGCAGATTTTGGGAATTCAGCGATTTGCGTGATCAAACGTAACTTCAGAACTGCTGGCGTCATTAGGTGGTTGTGCAGGAGGCATCAAACAAGCCGTCGTACTGTGGCCACCACTTCATCTGTTTGTCCTCTATCGTCTACCTGGTGCGGGAGACAAAACTTGTAGGCAGCCATGTTTCGGTTGTAAACTCATGTACACTTCCCACTCAGCTCGCTCTCATTGGCTATTGCTGGTTTCTGCGCTCTCACCTAATCGCTGTTCCTTTCACGCAACACAAGACTCCTGGGTTTCGAATCTCAAATTGAATTTACGAGGCTCCGATTCAGTCAGTGACGTTAAGATTATGTTTGTAAACACCTCACTCTACAGGATCATTTGTCCAGTAAATCCGACGCCCCTGTGATCGTCAGGGGAGCTGGAATCGGGCCGAGAATCCTGTCGTGGGCAGCAGGCATAACACGTCCTCCCTTCCTACAGTCAGGACTTTGCATGATGTCATTCAGTGGCTCCCCTTACAAACCTGGTGATGCATTTGAGGAATTCATTAAAACTGTGCAAAAGGTGAACAGGGAGAGAAGAACCTGCATGTACCTGCATCCTCTCTCCCTCTTCCTGAAACTGACTTTTTTCCCGTGACATTCCAGTGATTCTTGTTCACACACACACACACACACACACACACAGAGAAGCACTGAGCTGGGGTTTCCTGCTATCAAGCACTGGGAAGTCTGAGCTAAAACAGCATGACAGAGCCGTAAAGAAGATCACAAGCCCATTCAGCCTGTTCCTCCAGCAGGCTGAGACTCCGAGGCTGGAGACGCTTAATGAAATCAGAGCTGGATGCTTTAAAGCAGCGAAGGAGTAACAGGATTATCTCTACAACTGCAGACACAGACACACACACACACACACACACACACTCACAACAATATCATACACGCCCACCTGACATCTTTTATTGATTTTAGTGTCTTCCGTCACCTGGTGTTAGGTTTCCTCGATTATTTATTATTGAGTCTAGGAAATGCACAAGAAACGCTGCTGCACGTGCAGAGCGTGGAGTTGGGGAGGAGAGAACAGAGCAGGAGGAGGAGGAGGACCCCCCCCCCCCACACACACACACACCTCGCCAGCATGACTCCACAGTGTTTGCATGGTCAGGCTGGAAAAGTGACAGGGAAGCCGCTGCAGCAAAAACAAAAGTGAAATTCTCTTCTTTTAAGCTGAGTGTTTGAGAGTGTGTTTGCGCTCCTCTCCAGCAGCCTGTCTGGGCCTGTGGAGCGATGGTGAATAATTCACAGTGGGAACAAGAGGTCCATAATGGCTTGCGATGATACGAGGAGGAGAGAGAGGAGACGGGCCTGTTATAGACGGGCGAGGTGTGTGGGAGGAGAAAAACTCCACTCTCCCTACAGCTCACTCACCCTCCCTGACTCCCCCTGTGCCACGGATCTGCAAGAGACAGAGAGTGAGAGAGGGTGTGTGTATTAGTCAGTAAACTCTATTTATAAAGTGCCTTTCGAAACAGGAGTTACAAGGTGCTCTACAACAAAAAGAGAGAAACAATGTGAAAGATAAAAAAATGTGCAGTGTGTGTGTGTGTGTGTGTGTGTGTGTGTGTGTGTGTGTGTGTGTGTGTGTGTGTGTGTGTGTGTGTGTGTGTGTGTGTGTGTGCCAGCGCTCCATGTGGGAAGATCAGTCACACCAGGGATGTGAGAGTGGAGAAAGGTCAGGGAGTTGTTTACCAGCAGAGAACAGACGCAGTGGGCATCCCCTGTGTGTGTCTGTGTGTCTGTGTGTGTGTGTGTGTGTGTGTCTGTGTGACATTGTTCCCTGTCACAGCTCAGTACTGACCACTGTATTGTGTGATGTGAATAATATAAAACAGGTGATGTGGCTGCAGAATGGATCAAAGATCTGTTTGCCACCAGCAGTTTGTTAATCTTTCTTTTATAAAAACAGTTTTCTCAGAGGGAATCTGCTGCATAACGAGCAGATCAATCACATTTTATTTCATTTTTTTTTTATCCTCTTCATTTTTTATGATCAGATTTTGTGAGCTCTTAGGGGACGTCCCTCTTCCTGTCAGCTACTGTGCATATGGTACAGCCCTTTTTAATAATAATTATTATTATTTGGCTGGAAATCAATGAGCTGTAAAATATGCCTCTCAGCTGTGTATTTAATCGTATTCTTTCCATAAGGGATATATTGTTATATGGATGAATGATTGCTGATATACAGTGACTCTAAATTTCCCTTTAAAGCCAGCGATGATAATGAGATTCTCCATCTTGTCCTACGTTCTAAAATCTCCCGTATGAGACTCTTCTTGTTCCTCCACTGTTCCACTCATTAGGAGCATCCTGTTAAGGAGCCTCTTTGCTGTATTCACCCTGTAAATCAACATAATGGTCCAGTCAATGGAGAGCAAGGCCTTGCTCAAATTAGTCATGATTTTGCTTCCTGCTGTCTGTCACTGCTAAGTAAGAGAGTGTGTATTTAAGAGCTGCACATAATGTAAAAGCTGCACGCCAAGGCCGAACAGGCCCTTTATGAAACCACATTTAAATCTGCTAGATGTGGATTTTGCACGATATTGCACAGACTCAATCGGTCCCCTACATATATATTTTTCATGATGGTCCTTGCTTTATTCCCAGGAAAATCAATTAAACTTCCTGAATCCACCCCTTGGTTCAGGTCCACACAGAAATTGAATGGGGTCTTTCTAGGCCCACGTCCCACCCTACCACCAAGTCTTGTGGAAATCTGTTAAATCGTTTTTGCATAATCCTGCTGACTAACCAACCAACCAACCAACCAACCAACCAACCAACCAACCAACCAACCCACGTGACAACCAACCAACCCACGTGACAACCAACCAACCTACTCACCAACCAACCAACCAACCCACTCAACAACCAACCAAACAACAAACCAACAAACCAACCAACCCACTCATCAACTGACCAACTGACCAACTGACCAACCAACCCACTCACCCACCAACCACCAGACGGATAGGGGTTTTCTTTGTCTCTGCTCCAGGTCTCATGTTGCCTTTACAAACAGAAGGTTGTGAGATTACCTTCCCAGTCACTGTCATGTCTCAGCGAAGGAACCTAATGAGGTGGAAAAACACTATTAGATCATTTGAAGATTTGGTCCATTAGACGTCCTGAAATAGCAGCGAGGTAAGAGGGACCTTGGCGCTCCACGTTTCACAATGTACAGTATTCTGCATTCATGAGTTACAAAACATATTCAAAATGTAAACTTGACCTGTTTGTTTGATTTGGTTTATTTTATTCTGTTTGCATAAGGCTCAGTAAACCACGTAATTATTAGTTAATTGGCCAGAAAGGTCAATTTTCCTCTCTTACCACTGGCTATTTAGGTTTAAAAGCACAAAGGCATTGATGCGGCACTAATTCTACAAAGATAGGGTTTATTTACATGAAAAACATCTGTGTTTCAGCTCATGAGGATGTGCTGTTACTGCAGTAGAAAAACCTTTTTAAAGCTTATCTCAAACCTGTGGTATTTGGTTTGTTTTAGTCACAAGGGGCAGTGGAATAAGCTGCAAACACAACATCTGACATAGATTCACCTTATAAACCTTTTTACCGCTCAGCACTCCGTCGCTCACAGAAAGAAGCTGCTTGTTAAAGCGTTTTTTCAGGGCCTTTATAATCCTGCCCACTCAGACTCTTTCTCACTCAGATCTTTCAACCATCCCCTCACCCAAGGTCGGCCGCTGAGCATCTGGACCGTCCTTGAATCACACAAAAAAGACGTTCCTGCAAACCACATCCGAAGTCACAGAGCACTGGTGGACTCAGCTGCACTTGAGCAGTCGCTCATTGATCAGCATCATGAATATAGAAAGTGTCATTTGAGTGGCACTAATGAGGCATAATCTTATTCATCAATTAGTTTAAATTACATGAAATCATCACAGACTGACGTATAATGATTTCCTGACAGCCGGGCGACGTAATCTAAAATCAGCCACATGTACTTCTATGTAAACTACTGTGTGATCTGTGTGAAACTGCAGGATTAAAGGATTCCGACTGCACAGCTGACATACACACGAAATCTGATGTACAATCATGGGGTTAGGGGGTTAAACATTCAAGCCATTATCACAGCTCAGGCCTGCACAGTAAATATCCTCACTTTCCTGTTTGTGGCTTTTTCGTGGTTTCTAGTCTTGTACGTCCTCTCATTCCTGTAGTGTCCTTAAAAGTTGTTTTCTTCACAGTCAGATTCACCTTTCCTCTCCTCCTCTTCACTCATCCTCCTCCTCCTCCCCTCCCTCCCTTCTCATTCCCCTCCTCTGTCCTCTCACAGTCTCTGTCCATCAGTTATCTCCCGCAGGGTGAGGCTGGGGGTGACACCGCTGCCCTTGGCGCTCAAGAGCACTGTCAACATCTGTGCCTGCAAACACGGCAGACTCACTGCACTGTGAAAAATTGCCAGCAAAAGGTGAACAAGTTTGATTTTGCAGAAAGACGTTTGGGGTTAACAGGGTGAGGACGCAATGTTGACACAAGCTTATTATAAGTCAGGGTCGGGGATGAGGTTTGGTGAAATGATTCATTACCGCAGCGTTTGAGTTTGTACTTATGACGGTAATATGATATACACACACAGACACAGAGCATTTAAAATGAATAAATCTAACTGCAAGTCTTCAGTCACTATAGCAACACATCAGTCGTATACACATTCAAAGCAAATACTTTTACTGGTTATTAGAGTGAGAGCACAAGTGGTGTCAGTTTATGATGCGTCTGATCCATTTCCTGGTACGACACGTTAAAATGCTGATTGCTGCCATTTTTAAAGTTGTCAATAACATAGACGTTCACAAAAAAACAAGATTATAAAGATAAAAGACGGAGCTTTACTGTAAATAATAACTTACATGTTAATGACTCAGACACCAGATAGAGAAATAGCGTCAGAGTAATAGCGACCAATTGTCATGGTTACACATAAAGGAAACCCTCGATAGACCAGACCTTTGCATAGTCCCCAAAATGGTACTAATAAGTAAATTTATATTATTCACTATTATATATCATCTCCACATTATTGTAGTTTGTCTAACGGCCCAAAACAGACAGCACAACTAAGCCCATAAGATGGTGAATTAGCACCAATGATGGGTTTAAACTACAAGTCGTTAATTTGGTTTAGTTAATTTAGTCTTTAGAGCCTAAACGTCTTAGTGCTGACATTTAAAAGCACTTTGAAAGACCACATTGACTTTAAAGGCTTCATCAATGTCACTTGCACACAGCCTGTTATAAGCTGAGTAATAACATGTTACAGCTGTTTTGATGTGTAGGATCTCAGTGGGTCGACCACAAAGAACCTTTCAACTCCCACACGAGTTGAGTTATTTAGCTTGTATCTAACAGTTGTCATGGATTTAATGACGAGCAGAACTGAAGAAGTTGTTGGTATCTTGGCACAAACATCATACGGACGACCTTTGCTTGAATCCCCATCACCCCCATGTTCTGAGATGTGATATAAAGCCTGAAATAGTCGACGTAATTCAGTACTAAAACATGCAAATGAGCCTTGGTCCCAACAGCCGTCTGTGATAGTCAGTAATGGTGCATAAACGCTATGGACTGTGAAATACTGCATTCTACTCACATTCGGCTCATATGACCTGTGTAATCATCATCTTCATCACGCCCATGTTTGTCATCCTCAGCCCCTTCTGCTAACGTCACCTGTCCAATGCAGGAGGGCTGATGGTGTGCTCAGTGGGACGTGCAGCCCCCTTGTATCATAAACCTCTTTCCACATAAAAAGACGGTATAATTACCTCACCTGGGAGCAGGAAACGGCTTCCACAAGAAGATTAATAGTGCGAGAAGCTACAATGGAGTCCAAGTGTTCGGTTTAGGAGCCGAATTAGAGGTGGCGTCATTTGAATCTAAAGTGAACCGTAAAAACAGAGAAGACAGTGAGACGGAAAGTTGGAATTGATTAAATTGGGGGAGCAACGGATTTGACCTCAATCTAATCCTGAGCTAATTGTTCGGGGAATGGAGGAATTGAATGTGTGAGTGTGTGTGTGTGTGTGTGTGTGTGTGTGTGTGAGTCTTCACCCTATAAGCATGAATGTGCAAGGGCAGAGGAATTTATGTTAAATATGCCACTGAGATTTTCACTGAAGCTTCCCTGTTGGCTGCATTTGCAGTGGCATTTTGTTTTAGTGCAGAGAAAACAGCTGGTGTGTGTGTGTGTGTGTGTGTGTGTGTGTGTGTGTGTGTGTGTGTGTGTGTGTGTGTCCGTGTGAGTAGATGTGTTTATATGCTGCATGCGTGACCTTACATGACAAGTGGTGAATTGAGGAGGTAGAGCAGCAAAGTGCCGCAGTATGAAGGAGTCATGAGGCAAAGGGGGCAGCGGATTGCTAACACACACACACACACACACACACACACACACACACACACACACACACACACACAGAGAACATATGGGCAAACGATATAAAATGCTGGCAATTCTTTTGAAGCGGGGAGCAGCTGTGGTGCCGTTACAAGGTGGATATTAAACTCTCAGACCGCTCACCTCTCTGTTCCACCAACTCAGAGTCATCTACTGCAGCTGAGGAGATGGGATCTGAAGACAGAGGAAGACAGAGGGAAGAGGAGACAAGAAACAAGGAGCCTTTTTAGATGCGTGAACAATGAAGTCATTCATTGATACAGTTAAAGTATTGATATTAATATAATTCAATATATGATTTAAACATTTTTACGTGTTTTAATTCGTTGGTTATTGATTTGGGTGGAAAACATTTCAGAAAACAGTGAAAACTGCTCCTTTCAAGTCTTTAAGTTGTTGTTCTTGTTTGGTGAAGTGAAGCAGAGAATTCACACATTTGTGAAACTAGAAACAGCAAATGTTTGGTATTTGTGCTCGATAAATAAATTCAATTATCGTCAAAATTGTGCGTGGAGTTCTGCATATGATTATCAAAATATCAAGGAGGTTATGTTTTCACCCTCGTCCATTTCTTTGTTGGTTTATTTGTTAGTTTTTAAATTAGGCTCATTTAAGGGGCTGATTTCTCTGACTGTTGGAAATGGAAGTGCAGCTTGTCTTGTGCAATTTGAGGAGACTGTTGGACCTTGGTGGAGGTTTGCAGTCTACTCTAGCTTATTATTGTTATTGATTATTGATTGTTTCAGTGCTATTAAAACACGATCTCTTCAACCCCATGCATCACTAGACAAGAGCCCTGCATTATGTTCAGTGAGTTCGTTTTTTTAAGGGTTTAAAAAAAACTAAATAAATACTGTACCTGAAATATCCGAACCAATGCGAACTCTAATCCTGAGCTTTTGTTCTATCCTTCAAACATCCAATCCTTTGTATTCTGTTCTTCTTTCACCAGAACATCTCGTCCTTTACCTTTATTTGACTCCCTGAGTTCTTTAGTTATTGTTCAGGAGCCTGAAATCACTGTTTTAAGGGATATGTGAAATAACCCAAACACGGAAAGAAACTCTTTCAAAGTCAAGGACAAACACATTTGTCTGTTTGACCTTTATCTGTATTATCCTGCAGCACCGAGCTGATATTCTGAGAAAGTTTAAGTACCAGCAGGTAAAGACTCCTCCTGTCATCGTCCTCTTTCCTCTGAGTTGAGTCTTCGTCGTTGCTTATCAGTTTACCGCTCAGCTTTCACGTCGTCTGGCTCCACCGCAACGGCAACTAATGTCCTCGCTGCACGTAACACGACACTAGGTCGGCTGCGTCCTCCATCATTACAGACAGCATGTACACACCCACACATGGACACAGAGACTGATGGGTGCCTTGCAGTCATACAAACTCCTAACAGGCAGAGAAAAGAAGAAAAAAAAAACTCACAGCCACAAGAACCTGTCTCCTTCACCAAACTAATGAATCCAAAATAAAACTGCAGAGCGAGAACAGGATGTGAAAAAAAAAAGAAACGAGCGATCAGACCATCTGTGGACTTGATCTTCAGATGGAGAAATGTCAGCGTAAGCAGAGGAGGACGTGCGCTCCACAGGGGAGCGGTAGGCAAAGAAAGGGCAGCTAAGCTTGTTTATCCTCGAGGAAAATTAGAAAATGTTCCCGTCTCCTCAGTTTCACAGACCAAAGAAAAAAGCCTCGGACAAACCTGAGTTTCTACATCACTCACACAGCCGCGGCATTTTAACTGTGGGATCACTCATGTGAGTGTAAATCAGTGCAGATACAGGAGTTATATTTAGAGATCGACTCAACTGCACATCCTTTTACGTTTAGTCTGTGATGTCGTATGTGACCTGTGATGCTCCGCTGTGATCTGTGCTGCGGCTGTTTGATCTTCATCTTGCTCCTCATCCTCTCCATGCTGTGAGGAGCCTCTGCACCATCTGCCTGTGTCAGGACTGATTCAGGCCGTTCACAGAGATGCAGCACTGAGAAAAAACAGATGTCAGTCCTGTCAACTAAACATAAATAATTAGATAATTACACAAATACAAATACAAAAAAACAGAGAAGACAAAAAAAGGAAGGATGTGATCTGTGTCAGGAGTTTTTGGGGCATTTTCATCATTTTCCTAGGAAATAAAAACTGGCATATTTAGACGTATGATGTCTTTGAGTGTGTAAAATTTGGTGCAGCTTGACTGAATTCAATTAGAAAGTCGGGCCTTGATGAAAATATGAGTGACATTCTAGTTTAAAAGTAAATTAAAATAAAGACAAAATCAAAAAGTTACAAAACTCCAACTTGTCAAACTTGCTTTCGGCGCCTGTCCAAAACCCAAACACATTCTGTTAATGGAAACAGAAAAATGATAGTGTAGCTGTGTATGTATATATATATATATATATATATATATATATATATATATATATATACGCTGAAAGTAAAATAAATCCATTAATCATCAATATGAATTTGACAGAGTTTAGCTTTTTGCTTCAGCGCATCACTCACTTGTTCCAGTGAGAAATCTGCTCCCCACATTATCTCTGTGATGGACGTACAAGGTCTCGACACAGAGACGCTTTATGACTGAAGCACAAAGTAAAGGGTTGTAACAGGCTTTTAAAAGACAAAGTGAAATCTGACACTGTCTTGACTGAATGAGTGACCACGCTGCAGTTTCTTTTTTTGGACAGTCGCCAGTATTGCCCCGTGGTCTTAAAGGGTCTGGACTTGGTCACATTAAATAACTTGTTCTATTGCCAACAACAGAAACTGCAAAAGAAGAACAGCTGTAATGGGAATCAGGCTGAAATTAAAATACAGTATATGTGAGGACAGACAGTAGAAGGGAGACAAAGGACTGAAACCAGCTGACACTATAGCCAGAATGTAAATACGACACAATTCTGAATATGCCGACATGATGAATTGACATTTAAGGTGCTTTTACAGGAGCATTGCAAAATAGAGAAAAGTCCAAGTGTGAAAAACAGGAAATACAGCAGGTTATTGTCTCCAGGGAAGCGAGTGGGCATGTCAGCGACGTTTCTACCATTTCTCCTGCACTCTAACCGAGCACAGCCCCTGTTGGTGGTTTACAGTAGTTCTACAACTGCTTTCAACCGCACATGATCTGCATCCATATGCAAGACCTTGTTGACAGATACCCGAGTCTCCTTTCCACTTTGTTACCTCCGACTTCTCCGTCCTTCTCTTCCTCGCTGCACTTCTCTGTTCTCTGTGACCCGGCGAAAAAACTCATCCATCTCGAGGGTTTGATCCTGTTCCGCTGTGCCAGGCCTGTCATGCCTGAGGGGGGGGGACTGCCTGTCCTGGACCGTGGGACCGAAGATGAGACTGTTCTCAGCTCAGAGCCATCTGGCTACGCTACATTTCCCAAAAGTATACAGTTTGACTTGCACTTTCCCTCCGGTGCCTTACATCTGTTCTTTGTGTCTTGTGCTTTCATTCTTAACCCTTTCACCCCGTCTGTGACTCCGACACATTCCGTATGAATGTGTTCAAGCACAGTTCTGTACATTGTTTTCCACTTTGCTACGTCTGCCCTGTCTCCTCTCCTGTTTTCTCCTCTCTCTCTCTAGCTCATGCCTGCGAGGCTGTGGAACCTCAGTGAGGTTTAAAAACCATCTGCCATGAATTCCCAAACAGGATATTTTGTTGTTACCAGAACTTTTTCTCTCCTTCTATCCTTCCTGTAACTTCTTGACTACAGAAGAGGTCAAAGGTACATTTCAGATGCTCTTCCCATTAAAAATGAGCAGCGAAATGTCTTTTATTCGTCTCAGTAATAAGATACGGGACAAGTTTTTCTCATGAGCTTAGATTCCCCAAAAGTTAAGTTTGATCGCTCCCTCCTTCTTTCTTTCTGTCTTCCTGACTCTTTTGACCTTTTATTTAACATTGGAGTATAATGGATGGCCGTGTGTCTAGTGTGATGAATGAGGTGCTGAAAAAACAAAGAGCAGGAACGGAGCAGAGACAGATGTTGTCCATTCTGCACGTTCCCCTTAAAGGGATCAAGTTGCATTAATGAGAAAACCCACACATCTGGGTGCTGATGTTATGGTTGACTGTGATTGACAAGGTTATACGAATAAGGGATTAAGGGGTTTGGGAAAGAAGCCATTAAGTTTGCTGAGCTATGTTTTGGACAAATGGTTAGAGCTGGATCCCCTAAATACATCATTTTAAGTTTCTATGTATAAATTAAAGCTTCTTATCTTTTGTATTTCTTTGTCAGGTTAAATATTCAAAACTTAATTAGCAACAATCTATATTTAATGTCCTGCTATTGGACGCCTACACCAACCAGTGCAGTTTCAGTCTCCATCATTTCTTATTCCAGACTCATATGAGGTCACCGCGACCTTTGACCACTCAAATGTAATCAGTTAATCCTTCAGTCCAATTAAAAGTTTGAACCAAATTGAAGAACTTCAAGGCTTTCTTGAGATATCGTGTTCACAAGAAACGTCATGGGCGGATCCGTCCGCCCATCACGTTTCTTGTCAATGGACTGATGGACAACCCAGCATAAAAAAGTTAGCAAAACACCCTCAGTTATAGTTTATACAGATGTGAACTCAGCTCATCAGCTTCTAGTATTGGTAAATCATGGAAAAGTGTGAGGTCACCATTTAGGTCCCTTAAGTTCTGAGAATCTGGTGTTCTTACATATATTGACTCTTCTATTGGTTCAGCAACTAAATCAAATGATGCAAAGAAGAGATTTCAAAGTGCCGAGCGGTGCAAAGTGAATTTTCAACCACCTTCCTGTTCACAGCCTTCCTGTGCTCGGTGATGCTGTTTGAAGTTTTTTTGCTTTACTGATCTGCACAGGATATTCCTGGGCCGCGCACCTGACTCAAGCTGCTTTGCTTATGAATTAAAGTTAGGCAAACTTGACTAAGAGATGAAAAAGTGCACATTCCCGTCGCTCACAGCGTGACGACACACACCATCATTTATAAATGGAGCAGGACGAGGGTTGAGTGCAGCTCATCGCAGACGTAGAGGACAGGTGGACTATTTTAGCCGCCTTCATCCATCATTAAAATACGCCACCGTATAGACGGACATGTCAGAGGATCCGCTGATGGATGGATGCAGACGAGTCCATCACGAACGATACGCTGATACGTCTTAAATTCACCGTAGGCAAAGTCATGTGTCACTGTGATAACAATCACACAGACTTTAGGACATAAGACATATTAGCGTCAGGCAGCCACACAGTGAGGCTCCAGCCGGCCTCCAACTAGAGCTTATTACTAATGGATGTGAAAGCCAGGTCAGGAGATAAGTACAGTGAAGTCGCCAACAGGTGCAGCACAGTCCGTCCTTGTCAGACTCATCTATTAACCATGGAGAGCCTCCCATTATCTACTGTACCCACTTTAATATTTTACTATCCACGCTGCAGTGCTGCAACCTTGTGATGCTCGTGTGCACGTGTGTGTGTGTGTGTGTGTGTGTGTGTGGGATGCATTACCCAGAGGGGATTAAAGCTTTCAGGGAATATACATGTTAATTAACCCGCACTCATCAGTCTCCGCGTCCGGCAGCAGACACAGTCCAAGCTCGGCCTCGGCGTTTTCCACGATTTATTTGGTGCACGGGTACGTTCTGAAGATCCTCTGAATCAGGAGATTTCAAGGGTTTTTCCTGGAAACACACACACACACACACACACACACACACACACACACACACACACACTTAAAGCTGCTGTGGGAGCTGGTGTACAGAAGGGATTTATATGCAGGTGTTTTTATCAGAATGCTCACACTCGGCAGGTTCACACGAGGTTTCAGGACAGATTTTGTGTATAAATCCAGCAGCAGACTCATAACTGATGAGATTTTCTTTATGACTTTGAGTTCAGTTAAAGAACATATAAATAATAGAGTCAACCAAGAGACATGACGGGGTAAAAACAGAGGGCCGGGTGAGGTCGGAGAGGGGACATTGGGATTATTGGGCCGGGGGAAAGATCTGTCTGTTTGTTGGATTAAATATTATGTTGTTTTGGATATTACAGATTCTATCTTTAAGATGAATCGTATTTAATTCTCTGTGTGATCTCTGATTGTAACATGTAGTCCCTTCAAATGGGTTCAGTTATTGATAGCCATGAGTTTAGCTTTGGTGGATTTGGCTGTTTCCATGTCCTTGTCCCTGTTATATAGAACAAATGTAACAAGCAGCATATTCTTACTTTTCTCACAGCCACACACATACACAAACACACACACACAGACATACATATCCACACACATACCCACACGTGACCATACAACACATACAACATTAGACTTCTCCTTCCACCCATCCCCCCCACACACACACACACACACACACACACACACACACAGGCGAGAGGGAGGGAGGGAGGCAGGGACGGACGGTCAGACAGACAGACAGACAGATGCTTGTAATACAAGACCACATGCTGGAATATAAATAGTTTATATTTGGGAAAATAACATGATAAATATTTCACATTAATTCATGTACAGTCTCATGTGTACTGTCGTTGTTTTTTACATTTTAATGTAACCATGATGCTGTTGAGTAACAGAACATAAAACTGAGCATTCTGATGTTGTTTTGACATTTTAAAGTAATTAAAAAGCAACAATTACTCTTGGTTGTAGTTCACAGATCCTGTAAATATATATATCACCTGAATAAACATCAGCAAACATTGATACAGTAACTGAAATTCCCATCAATTCCTAAAAGGCTTCTGTTTGTTGATGTTTACTAAAAAATGATTTAAAGATGTTCGTGAAATATGCAAATATATCTTGCGTGAGTTGGAAGCAACAGTCTCATCCCCTCTGCCTCCTCAGAGAAGACAAATCACCCACTTCCTCTCATGATGTAGCAGTGAGGCGAAAGGTATGTTTACCATAATGAGAATTTGGTTGAGGGATGATCACAATGTCTGTGTGTGTGTATATGTGTGTGTGTATGTGTGCGTATGTCTGTGTGAATTTCTCCGACTGCCCATGAGAGGAACAGGCCACAGGGAGAACAGATATTAAACTGCTGGTTCTATTCCGAGCCTCTGCTGGAGGGAAAACAATATAAAGATACACATCTGGATGTAGTGATAAGAGCATATAGAATACAGAAGTCATACAGTTGCAGTACAGCTGTGATGTGCATGCAGGGCAGAGGCGATAAGATTCACACGGCTCACAATACAGGCGAACAGATGATTGAAACTGAAGAATGCATGAGTCTTAGCACATATACACACACACACACTCAAAGTGGATTCATGAATATCATTTTGACGGATGCATAATATATTTGACATTACAGCACCTGTAGAGAAGATTGTAAAGACTCGTGCATAATGTGGCACATGACCTGAGGTCCACAAGCTTCCATTAAAGCATAATCCCAAGATTTCACAACATTCCCCGTGAATAAGGTTTCTGCAAATACACGTGACAGAAAACAGAGGGAGGGCTTCTTCTTTTGTTCCGAGTTAGATTCTACTTCTTTGGTTTGTGACGTTACAGAGATTGATAACAAAACTTGAAATGTAATGGAGGAAATCAATAACACTCTAGTGTCTGTATAGAAGTTTATAGAAGTATAAAGCCTGGTAACATAATCCATCGGCTCTGAAGTTTACAAATTGACATGATATATCTTTTTTTGTTTGATTCCAAATTGTAAAAATAAAACCATTGTGATTTTACCCCAATAAATAAACTGGCACATAACAACTTAACCCTTGTTGTGGTGAAGCGACTGTTGCCCATAGCTTCATATTTACTGTATAGACATGAGTGGAATGCATCATGTCAAACTATCCCTTTAATACATTCAGTGACAATTAAAACCCTAAAAAAAGATCTGTGTATTGTCAATTCTTTGAATAATCCATTATTAAAAGTCAGATCAGATTAAGCATATTTCTAAATTACATCTACATCTATGGATGAGGCACACTGGTATCTGAAGATGACTTTAAAGTCCCCATAATTAGGCCATTCAAAGTTTCAAATCTTTCATTTTGGGGTCAACGAGAATAAGTTTACATGCTTTAATGTTCAAAGTCCAGATTGTCTCTCATCCAGTACATTTCCAAAAACCTGCCTCAGCTGCACACAAAGAGTTTCAGGCACTTCAAGAGCAGTGTTTTCTGCGGGAGAAAATAAATTCCTCTGCACTTGACTTTGTCCTTGTTCTCTTAGCACATTTTTACATGCAGGAAAAAACACAAAAGAAAAGACAACAACAACCCTGAAAGACATAATATGGGCACTTTGAACATGATGTGTAGTGAAGTGGAACAATCACAGACAGGTATAGATTAACTGATGGACATGAATCGGTGAGTTGCAAAGGTGACAGAAAGACTTTATAGGCAGGCAGCATTATTACTTAATTAAATCATGCTGAGGGGAGAGAAACCTGCACTGACTGCAGATCAGCTGCTGGTGTGTTTCATCCTGCAGAGCTTTTCTTTTGTTTGAAGAAGCCGCTGAGGAACAGGTGAAGGAGACTCAACACACTCCTCCAGGCTACATGGTGAAATTAGTGTTTCGAAACAGACCTTTTAATCTGATCAATACTTTGAATGGCACCAGCAGGAGGAGCTTAACGTGCCATGGAAGAGAAAGTAAATGGTCTCAACTGAGGGAGTGTGTGCAAAGTATCTGAGCGGTCAGAAACGGGCCATAGGCTAAAAATAATCAATAAATCAATCAGTAATCAGGTACTGACCCTCAGAGCTTCCTCCTTTGTCTGTGATATAGTCCTTAATTACTAAGTCTTTAAAATATTAACTTTTTTACATTTGCAAATCTCCAGTTTCACACTTTTCAATGTGTGCATTGAGGAATCTGGTATTGTTCCAAAAAGATAATAAGGTTAAGTAAATGATTATTGTTCGATGATACCGATAAAATAGGGTTTAAAGTTATTTTTGAGATATTGGGACAAAGGGAACTTTTGTCACTAAACACATTCCCACTTGGTTCTGATTCATAAAAAAGGGGCCATTTCATTTGCTGGAGTCAAAACTCTTAAAATATATTCAGTAACATTGTCATATCTATAAAAAGAAACACGTCTGACATGTTCTTTGGCGTCTGCAAAGGATAATGTGAGGTAAAGTGAAAACATGGTGGTGTCCTTTGGAAACAGAGCTGCGGTGCTCTGTCATTCAAACCACAGAGCGGAGTCATAACACAGATGGACGACCCATCTACAGAAGTCACTGTTGCCTGCTGTTCGTTCTGTGGCCTTGGCTTGGTGCTGGATGCCAACAGCAAAAATCAATCGTGGGTGCAGACGCACCATGAAGCAAGCCAACACACGCTGGCACACACACACAGACACACACACACACACTCACACACACACACAATATATCATGAGGACCATCAGAGAGGTGTGGAGTGTGAAGCTGGAGGCTCATCAGTCAGCCGGTAGATTCCAGTGCAGGGCTACAGGTGCAGGAGAGTTTGTTGCAGCTGCCGTTACAGACCTGCTGTTAGAAAAGTGACTAAAAAAAGTCTTAATTGATTTAATGGTTCTTTGGTTGGTTCTGCATGATACTAGAGAGAATATTTTACTAAAAAGCTGACCACAAAAACTAATCTACACTGACTTTGGTTTTCTCCATGTTCTGGCACTTAGCTTCTCCTCCGTCAGTCCCGGTTGTTTTTAAAAAGCCCCGAGAAACATCTGGGTTCAGCCGAGCTTGACCCGCGCGTCCTGGCTGTAGAAGAGCACCTGGAGGAGGATGGCCACATCGATCAGGATCTGGACCGAGCCGCACACCCAGAACTGAGAAGGGCTTTCGTTCAGCACAAAGTAGATGGTCTTGAAGACGTCACCCGCCGTCCACAGAAGCACCATCTTCACACTGGACAAAGAAAACACAATGGGGGGAAGGGAGAGTTAATCAGGTCTCTCGTAAAGGAACAGTTACCTTTCTGGCCGAGTGTTAGAAGAGAAGGTCCAGACGTGAAGAACATGGAGCAGAGAAAAATCAATTAACAGGAATGAGTTTGATCTAAACCGCTGAGTAATGAAGGATGAGAATAAAAGACCGTGACCCTAAAGAAAACAGAAGTCATCTGCGGCCGAAACAATGCCCTCGAGGAGTCGTTTAAAAATTCACAGAAAGAACCAGGTGGAGAATAGAAAAGACACTTTTCACCTTGTAGCGCTGCTTATTGTTCTCCTCCAGTTATCACTCACTACATCGTCTGCACCATTCTTCAGTTTCTGTCCATTGTCTCCATTCCTATTCTCTGCTGTCATCTCGTTTACTCCCATGTTTCTTTATCTCTTCACAGTTTGTGCCCCTCACTCCTGCTCCACCTACTCTTTTATTCTCTGGAGAGCGAGGTCCCATAGGTATGATGCTGATATGGGTTTATTCTTTTTATTACAGCTGACTGGGCCGGGGGATGGAGCGCGACCATCCGTCGTCATTGAGGCACTGTGCGGGTCGGTCAGAGGGGGAGAGGAAAGGAGAATGACGGAGACAAAGAGGGAGCAGAGGACGGCATTTATCCGGTGTGCTGTGCGAGCGACAGAGCTGAGACGACAAAACCACCAGAGAGAGAAAGCGAGAGACCTCTTCGGGATAGACACGGATGATGAGTGCATTTGGGGTTAGAGGCAGCCTAATGACTTCGGGGACAGCTGTCCTGCACTCTCCTTCAGCTCTCCTTGCAGTGTCACGTCAAACTCCCAACTCTCCCCTGGGTTCCCTTCGGGCCCCCGAACCGAAACATTAGTGGCAAACAATCCGGCCCTGGCATAGAAATGAGGACATCATTATTCATTATATTTGAAAATTGTACCAAATCGTTGCAGAGCGTGTGGTATGGAATTGTAATGAACAACCCGGACTGCTGCAGACTGCAAACTACTTTTGGGCAGGACAGCTAGAGTGTTTGTAAAAGTGAAAGTTGGGACTGTCAGGCTGCACATTTGGACACTTTCATATCCAGACACGTCTGCACTCATGAGTTCACTCATTAAAGGAGACATTTCTTCACTTTTTCACTTTCCGATGCACGTGAGCTACAGTTCAGGGACTCAAGCTGTGCTGCTCCAATCATGTGACATCGCTCTCCACAATCCTCCGGCATATACACAATCACCTACAGCCTCCTAATTAGCAGGTGTATATAAGCTGCAAAGAATTCCCATCTCTGCATTTTTTATTAAATGCCTCTGCTGCCCTGCGTCAGTATTGCTGCTTGTGGATTCAGCCCCTCCACCACCCCAGCATCCAACTGTAGGCTTTAACAGTACATGGGTTAAGAATATTTACTCATATATATCTATGTAATCATATCTGGTGGAGTGGTAATCCTACTTTGTATGTGTGCGTGTATGGTGCAATTTGTATGAAATATGTTTTATCTTGTGTCTTTTTATACATTTGAATATGTTCCTATGCACCTTATGAAATGAAACTATAAATTGTGTTGCATCACCAAACAAGGACAATAAAGGCTTTTCTATATATTCTGTTCTGCTGCTGCTGCAATAAACATTTCTAACGTGAGTTGTCTGACTGAAATAGTTTTTTTGTGTGCAAAGTAAAAAAAAGCCCAGTCCAGGGTAAAGGGTGCTCCTCTTTCCCAACAGCTCCTGAAACACCTTGTTAGTAGTCCAGCAGATACTTTCACACCATCGTCCCATATCTGTACAAAGCACACCTGACATTGTGCCTATACCCAGAACACATTATTGAAATTGAAAATAACACTTTCTTCCTCTTATAAATAAAAGATTTAGCTCATAAACAACAAGAAGCTTGCCTGGATCTGCCTATTTACCCAGATCTAATTCATATATTTAATGAGTTTCCCTCTTGGGTCATATCCCACCTCTCCACAAACTTTCATGGAAATTGGTTGAGTATTTTTTGGGTAATCCTGCTAACTCACAAATAGAAATGCTGATAAAAACATAACGCCCTTGGCGAAGGTAATAATGAGCACCGTTGATGGACTGAATGGAAGTGGTGTAGCGGACCAAGGTTGATCCCCGGTGGACGAAGCAGTGGCGGTATGTCGGCATGAGAAAGTCACGATTCACAAGCTTTACATTGATGTAGTATTTCACTGCAAAGCTTCAACAGGTGACGCCTGAATATGAGATTTAAAAAATCCCCCCCCCCCCCCCCATCTCTCTCTAAGCTGCCAGTGATCCTCAGGGGAAATACTTGCTTTTTGTTCCACTGAAGTTCTTTCCTCCCTCAGGTTTCTCATCATTACACTTCACATTTCTTGTTTTATCTCTCTCCTCATCTTCCTCCTCTCACACGCCACTTTCTTCTTCACTCAGTTTTCCGGCTCAACTGTCATCTTTGCTCTTATTGCCTCTGTCGCACCGTCATCGTGACTTCTTCTTCTGCTTAGAACCTCGATGATGTCAAATAGCAAATCATTTTACAGCAGAGTGAGGAACAAATCCTTCAGTTCGTACATTTGAAATAATGGAATATAAAAGACACCAAATATCCAAAATTCAGGTTACCATTTCAAAATGGGAAAATGTAATATTCAACTAATATAAAATTAAAGATATAATGCTTAAGTACAACTTAGTACAATTTATGCTAAATTGAAAAACGTAGCCCTGGTGACTGAATAAACATGACACCAAGTAATAACGTGAAGATGTATTTTGACTTCCTTACCATAGATGGAAATAGGAAGGCTAACCTAAGTATACTAATGATATACTTTGTAAAAACTCAAAGATTAGCAATAATGGATTAATTACTCAGATCCTTAATTTAAAGCGTCAACAAGGAGTTTTTAACTGGTTATGAAACTGTCTTATTTTAATATTGCTGCCTCTTTATGACCTACAACAGCAATTTACGACAGTCAGGCTGGAAAAGGTTGTGTTTTAAGACTAAGCTAAAGACGCAGCTAAAGGCTAGGCTAAAGAGCAGGCTAAAGAGCAGGCTAAAGGCTAATAGAGACACAGTATGAAATATGGGTTTGTTTTACACCGATGACAACATGGTGTGGGGCAGTGACAGTGCTCTGGAGATATTTCAGCTTTTTAAGAGGAAGACGTCTGAAGTCTGGTCATATTTTAGTTTTAATAAGACGGGCACTTGATTGAAGATGGTCCACTTGTCTGCTAAAACATGCACAGAGAATATCACTATGAAAAAGGAACAGAAGTAGCCTGGAGCGGTGACAGACCTTTTTACACCTCACACCTTTAAATTCACACCCAACAATGCCTCCTCTGTCCTTCTGCAGCCCTCCAACCTTCAAGAAACCATCACCCCCCCGCCCTCTCTGCCTCTCTGGTACCCTCTATGTCTATTTTTCCCTCCCATCACTCGCCCTCCCTCGCCCTCCCTCAGCCCTCCCAAGCTCTCCGCTCCCCCTTTGGCTAATTTCTTTTCTCAAGAGACTGCAAACACCATTAATGCGGATGAGTCATTTTCATTGTAATTAGGGAGGGCAGGTCATCTGTGCAACAGCAGAGGAATGGACACAGACTCACACACACACACACACACACACAAACAAACACACCCTTTCCGCATTTTACCGTCTGTTGTTTGTCATTCTAGTCTCATGAAGCTCCATCTGTCAGAGACGTCATTAATCGGTTGACAGCTGATGAAAGACACAGAACAAACAACTGAACTTGGGCCCGAGCGAAGCCTCGAGTGTCCACGGGGGGGAAGGAGTGATTACGGTATTGATTGAGAATCCTGACTGACCGACCGGCTCACACGCACACATAGATGCGCACACACGTATCCATCAACCAGCACGTGAGACCTTTTGCTTTAAATTGCACAAAAACACACAGAGAGAGACAGAAAATGCAAACCATGAAATTGTGCATTTGCTTCACGTTAAAAACCAGAACAAACACACACTCACACTCACACACAAACAAGCAATCACACTCATGCACACAGCCTGGACACATCTCTCATTGATCACTACTGACCTGACACCTTCATCTGAGCTAAGTGGAAAGAGATGAGAGAGGAAAGGGTGAAATAGTGAACTGGGCACTTCAGGGCTGGAAGGGGAGATGTGGGAGCTCGGAGATGGATGAGAAGAGGACGGAAGCTGGAGGAATATGACGAGAGATGGATGACGACGTTAGCCTGGCGAGGTGGGTGGGGATAAATGTGGAGAGGGGTGAGAAACGGAGCCAACCATATAGTTGGAGAGTGAAAGGACACGGAGAGAGCGATGGAGAATGTGAGATGGGGGGGGGGGGGGGGGGGGGGGTTGATTGCACGGTGGGATGACTGTGCCGTATGTGGGCCACTTGGTAATTGTGCTGTGGATTGAGCGAGTGCTGTCAGGCCGGCTATTAGCTGCTCTAAGCGGCTGGAGAGGACAAGTGGAACAGAACTACAGAATCCAGGGCTGAGTGACATTTGGAAAGAGGGACAGAGATAAAGAGAAAGAGAGGACACAGCTTAGGTGTCTGCAATTTACTGGTTTCAGGTCCCAAATATCGATGAATCTTTAAAGGTCACTTTGTAAAACTGGATGTTACAGAAGTTCTACAATAAGTTAATTCATATATCCATTAAGAAGGAATTAAAAGTTAACTTTTTGTTATAGCAAAGCTTATTATAGCACAAGAGCTTTAATCTACTAATGCCATCAGCAGATAATATCATGTTGCTTTAGTCAGGCATAATATTAGAGTTGGACAATTTCACAAAAATCACACAGAAAAATGGATGAATGGATTGAATTGTGAAACCAGAATCTTACATATGCAACTGAAACATTCAACTTCCTGAGACTAACGGACGACCAGCGAGGTTCAACAGGCAGATCCAATCAAATCCAATCTTAGCAATGATGGAGCAATAAGACAGACAGAAAATGAATACATGACAAACTAATAAATCAATTCCAGTAGTGAAATGATCAGTAGTGACAGCGGACAACACAGCCACACAGCAATAGATTTCCCTTTTTAAATTGTAGTCCAGATCCACAGGTTTCTAAAGTAAACAAAGCCCTCAGCTGGGTTCCAGGGATCAGAAGGCCAACAGGATACCGATTACAGCTGCTGGCTGATGTTCTTAGGCACCTAGGTTTCCTCGAGTCTGTCTTTCTTCACATCTTTTGATCTCTCAGCAAATTGTCCATTGCTGCAGGTTTGTCTGTTCTCATTCCTCACATCCTCAGCTTCTCTGTTTCTATCCCTCCATTACTTCTTCACCCCCCCTTCAACATGTTGTCCATCTTTATAAACAGTCTATGATTTGTATCCGTGTTTGTCCGAAACACAAATGTGAACGTGAAGAAAACAGAAACACTGTGAAGTAAAGTGCACAACACTGAACTCACAGGAACAAGCTACTTCTCCATGTAGGACTGAGACACACTGATGCACTGGTTTGTCGCATGAACACCATATTTTCCACAACCAAACGTTTTCCATTTTATCTCAACAGACGCTGAACATTTTCCACCAGTGGAGACAAATATGCAGCTGATCACAAATTAAACCCAGTGCAGGCTTTTAGCTTAAAGTGGGGAATCACACATTGTATGTGGGACTTAAAGAGTCTCCAGAGGGGGTTTGAGAGTCTTCATAATTGCTTGATAATTCTAATGCAAAGCTCTACGGAAAGAGACGCACTCAAGCAGCCGGGGCTGATGTTTAAAGCTTCAAAGAGCTTCAATCGCCTCTCACATCTCTTCTTCAGCAGGCATATATGCCGCTTTATGCATGTGTGTACAAGTGTGCGCCCACACAGGAGGGAGGGTGTGTGTGTGTGTGTGTGTGTGTGTGTGTGTGTGTGTGTGTGTGTGTGTGTGTGTGTGTGTGTGTGTGTGTGTGTGTGTGTCTGTCTGTTAGGTGATTTAGCGGCAGGGCTGCAGCGCTCCCTGAGAAGGGGCCGATAGAGAGACGAAAATCAAAGGGCCCCGCGAGAGCGAAGTCGAGCTGCTCTTAACCCACTAACTATGAATTATGCATGTTGATCGATTGCACACAGGCAAACACGGAAAAGTTCCCAACCTGCCAGAAAAAAAAAGGATGGATTACACTTCACAAAATGAAGCAGAGGGTGAGGAGAAGAAGGAGTATCGCACAGTTTGCCTCAGGATATTACAGATACTTTTTTTTTTTTTTTAAATGTAAACAAGCCAGAATAGATGAGGTGGCCTATTGTGATGACATTTGTGATGACATTTCCCAGTATATTCATTACGTCTATAACCTTGTGTAAAAGAAAGTTCTTAACAGAACGACAACATTTTTTTCGCATGAAATAAGTAATTAAGCACGTACTGAATCAGATAAATGACAAAAGCAAGTAAACCATGATTCACACACATTCAAGGTGGAACTTTGGGACGGATGAGCTACAGCAGCCGGAGACCATCAGGTTCTTCACTCCTGACAGAAATCTGACGCTGCAGTTAAAGACTGTAAAATCGCAGCCTGGTCTGATTCATCTGGATTTCTCCTGAGCAGATGTTGGGGTCAGCAGTGTAACAGCTGGACGTGTTCCTGCTGCTCTGTTAGCACCTCTGTCCCTGTCCTCTCCGTAGCTCCGCCCCCGCTTCCTGATCAGTCACCAATCAGGTGCATCGAGACTAAGAATTAAAGACTTCTGCTCCATTTTAGGCAACTCAAGATTTTCTGACCACCAAATAGAAAAAAACCACAACGATGCAACACCACTCAAAGTCAACAGTTCTGACGTGTGAACTTGGGGCAGATCAATCAACCTCAACTTCGTGGAGAAGCTGTTCATCACACAAGACCGACGATCGTCTAAAAGGCAACATAAAGTTTATTTGCCTGTATTTCATTTAATGTCTTAGTATTAAAGTAATTTTTATTAGGAAGCTGGTTGTGAGAGTATAAATGCCTGAATGAATATGCAGCTGACAAAGAAAACACGTCAACATCGAGCAGGAACGTTTCCAGCATCCAAAGAATGGTACGAAGAACTGAAGGCGTTTCGAAGCAGGGAGCCGCTCGCTCCTAATAAAGTGCTCGCCGGTTGGGTTTGTGTCGGCATCTTGATCTAGATCTGCATGAAAACACTCAAACTTGGAGAACTGTAGGAAACAAGTGTGAGTTTCCTATCGCGCGAGCAGGATTTCATCAGAAAAGAGGGAAATCACTCAAAAATACATCTTACAATGTGAAGGAAATCTCTCCTTGAACATGGAGCTCATGTTTCTTTCACTTGATCTTCTTCAGCTGGAAACATCAGTGGCCCTGCTCGCAGCAAACTCACCGGCAGATTACTTCCTGTAAAAATATATGAACACCACCGCTGTGATGGTACTTTGGGATATTTTCCTTTCTTGTTTTTTAATCAGCTTCAAGTTAAAAACCAAACTGATACAAGACAACAATAATATAAAGTTTATATCTGCAGTGCTGCCACAACTTCAGCAGCTTTTGTGTTATTTCAACTGGTTCCTCTCCAGCTCTGATTCATCAAGAAACGTGGTTGGTGGTTGATTTTTGACTTTGGGCTGTAGATGTCAAAATGTTTCAACCTCAACTGTGACTTTCTCCTCCACCATTGAAAATTCTACAAGAAGAAAAGGTGCGAGTGCCCTCCTGCTGCTAATCCACCTGCACACCTGAAGCTTCACCAGCATGACTAACACTAAGACCCAACTCTGGTCAAGTTTCTGCTTTAGCTTGAACTCTGCCTGCTCTTGTTTTTGTCTGTGCCTTAGCTCCATCATGTCCTGTGCTCCCTTCTTCACGCCTTGTTCCTTCTGTCTCTACCTTTGGTTGATTACTCTGCCTCCTCTGCCTCCTCTGCCTCCTCTGCCTGCCCTGCTCCACTGTAAGGCCTGACCCAGACCCCAGTTTCCTGCTCTGCTTTCCCACCTCGCCTGGCTTTGATTCTCAAACTTACTCCAACCCATGTTTGCAAAAAAAAAAGTGTTTTTGAACATCTCGTCTCCGAGCTCCACGTTTGATCGATCCTAACATTACAACTTGTTTACTCCACGAATAAGAACTCCATTCACTGTACAGTCACAAGACTAAAGACTCCAAAAACAGCCCAGATAGCTCTTCTCCAAATCCCCACCACGAACTGTATAAACAGAGAAACAAAGAAAATGTGAGGTCTGAAAACATCTCCACTCGTCTTTCCCCTGGATACTAATTGAAGAGTGAGAGCTCCTGCAGGGACTTGTACTCTAAAGGCTTTGATCATGTAACTACACCCTTAAAAATACTACAAAATGGCTTGTTTACAAGCTGCAAGTGAATTCACACTCATTTATACATACTGTATATGCACATATTTCAAATCAAAGAGAGATGCATAAAAAGAATAAAAGAGAATAAATGAAGAAAAATAAAATTATTGTGAACAAGAGGAATATACTTTGGTGCTTGGACCCTGGAAGGACAATCCCCCCGAGCCGAGGGACTGGTGGTGGTGGTAATGAGGACTAGAGCTGGAGGTTCATGTGAGGGAAACTTGATTTGAGCGGTTGAGGTGGTAAAGAGGTGGAGGTGGGTCAAAAAAAAAAACTCCCTGATAGCAGAATGACTGAAGGTAGAACTTCACCCCACGAGAAGAAAACATGCACACGACAGAATCAGTTTATCAATCAAACTTCAGGTCTCAGCCTCTGGAGTGACTTGACTTCATTTATGGGCAATACAAAGTAAAACATCACATTTAACATGTTCAAATAGGGGCTGCAATGTAGGATTAGTTAAGTATAGACATTTTGAAACAAATATGAAAGTAGCTTTTGTGTTTTTTTATTTGGTTCCTCTCCAGCCGCCAGCTTTGTCAAGTTAGAATTTTACAAAACTTAGAAAAGCACAAATCTCCACATTGGTTCGTAACTCATTGAATACTTGTAATATTGCTATTGCATCATTCAAAACATTAAGCAAATGCAAAAAAAATTTAAAACTATTAAAATTACTACTTGTTATTCAACTCATGTATGAATTGACTAGAGTTTGTGCGAGTACTTCTCATTATTTTCCTGTTCTCAAAGCAACGCTGTGTCTGAGTGTAGCCTCACGAAGCCACTAGAGTGGTTGGAGCCACTTGTTCATCGATATACTTTAATGGGAATTATGAGAAATACTATATTATTTATTGGCTCTGCCTCGTTACAGCCCAGTCCCTCCACATTGAATAGTCTAAGAATTTAGTGGACTTGATTGACGTCAGCTGATCTAATTCAGATTAGAGGTCAGAGCAATAAAAAGTGTATGTTCTGGTTAATGTCTCATTATCTTTTTTAACCTTCTTGCACAACATAAAAAGAGACAAAACTCC
Organism: Hippoglossus hippoglossus; assembly: GCF_009819705.1. NCBI lineage: Eukaryota > Metazoa > Chordata > Actinopteri > Pleuronectiformes > Pleuronectidae > Hippoglossus > Hippoglossus hippoglossus. The sequence continues at coordinate 5,564,664 of NC_047156.1, read as the reverse complement.
ACGACAGTAGATGCAGCCGTCACTGAACAGATGTGGTCACAGCTGAGACGCACAACACTGGTTCAACTGTCACAATCATGACGGTAAAGAAATGTAAATTAAACTGAGACAGACAGAAAAAGAAAAGCAGACGAACTGTCAGCAGAGTCGACTCCCGCTCGAGACGGGAAGCAGAGCCACAATACTCTCCTGTCAGTCACAGACCAACAGACAGACAGACGTGTCAGCGACAGACAGACAGACCCTATCAGTGTCCCCCGTCCACTGTCACTGTGACATTGTGAAAGTTGGCAGCTTGTGTGCAGAGATGGGAGAGGGGAACGGGAGACGAGGCAAAAACAGATAAAGTTTAATGAGAGGGGAGAGAATAACAGGCGGGCTCCCCGGGCAGCCGGGCGGAGAGAGCGCCACAGCAATCAGTCACACACGCACACACACACTCACACACGCACACACGCAAACACACACGCCACATCGTCGTTCATATAAACAAACCTTACCAGTCAATCGGAGCTGCCACTTGAGTAACGAGGGCTTTGAAATGCCAAGCGGGCGACGGCGACCGAACACTGTCAGACGAAAACTCAGTTTCCAGATGATGTCTTGTAATAACTTTAACCTTTCTAAGATTTCAGAAATAATATGAGGCCGGAGGAACAAACAAATATGCTAATCAGCGAATACAAATGCTGCAGTCACAGCTGGAACTTCTTGAAGAAGTTCTTGACAGTTTTGTGTTGGTGAATGGTTTCCTGTATTATCAGGCACCCAGTGGGGGGGGGGGGGAGGTTCACCCCACACATTCATAAAGAAACTATATTTACTGTGACAATCTGTAGTTTTATTTTAAATATTATCTATTCAACGATGTTTCACTGAATGTCATTGTGTAAACCACTGTCGGATCTGATGACCAATCAGGAGATCCAACATAGTCTGAAACAGGGGAGGGACAGACTGAGGTCTTTCTGTTTACCCACCCACCATACAATGCTGGTACAGGGAATCAAACTGGTGAGATTTAGCTAACCCCCACCGTGACGTCACCCATTGGTTTGTAAACTGCTGTTTCAAGCCCAGTTTTGCATTTTGCTCTTTGCAAATCAAGAGAAAAAGAATCTACTCGCATTGAATTCGATAGAAACTGACTTCTTTTTGCAAACCAGTGGTGTCGCCCCCTGCTGGCAATTCAAGAGAAACAAGGGTTCAGGCACTTTTTGGATTGGCTTCACTTTCTGGACCCGGAGTCTACGTCCATTTTTATACACAGTCTATGTTCCAGCCTGATGTGCAGTAACATGGTGGTTAAAGGTAAGACTGTGTGGTCGTCTCTTATTTTTAATGAGCCAGAACACCTGGAGGACACGAGCTCAACACATCACAGTTGTAAACCTTTATTTAAATTTAATGCATCAGGGAAATTTCCTCCTCTTGTTTTACTGACCTGCTGGTGTGTTACCATGGTTACCAAGCAATTTTTTTTGTTGCACTTTTGCATAATTATCTACATTTTCATGCGGCTTCCTTGACAGTTTCCAAAGTCAGCACATGGATTGAGTAAATCTAATAGAACTCAACAGTAATCACATATCTCACTCAGTTGGCCTAATTCTCACTCTTCAAACAACGGATTAGGACTCACATTCGTATAGGTCGTCTCAGGCGTGATGTTCGGTCGACACCAGAATCCGAATGACAGCTTTTACTCCAGCCTAAATGAACTGTGCCACTGTGTGAAAGCACAGTGGCACAGTTCATTTAGTCACGACTTCACATTTCCTTTGTTATGAAAACCTTTTCTGTCTTTTAGTTTTCTTCTCCGCTCTTGTTCTTCCTCTCACTGGATCTCAGCGACTCTTTTATTGTGTCTTTCCATCACCACCTGGTCCCTTCCTCGATTTCCCCGGAGTAGCAATGAGTATGAAGGTGTGGAGACAAACATGCACACATGCAAAGAGTCAGAAGTGACCACATACTCATAATCCTGCCCTATAGTGTGTCTGAATGTGTCTCTGCATGTGTGTGTGTCTCCCCCTGTGTCACTATTATTTGGTGAACTGGAAAAGGTGAGCCGCCCTCGATTAAGCGGATCCATACGCTCACTTCTGCACCACAGTAATCGGACTCGAGGGAATCTGACAGTCACAGTTTCACATGGGACAACATGAGCCGAAATGCCAACTGTCATCGTTTCTCCGGGAACATTTTGTTCGCGCTTAAAACGAACAAGGGAGAGAGACATTAAATACGTGACGGGGGTCAAAAGATCTGAAACACGGTCGACTGCACGAGGGAAATAAAGTGCTGAATGTGCTGTTCCCAGGCAGCAGGGTCATTTGTCCAATTAGGCCTCTGAGATCAATAGTGAGGTTGGAAAATATTCATGTTTAATTTGCAGCGTTCTCTGGTTCACGTTCAGTGCCGTGACGTACTTTTCTAACATCTGTGTTATTTTTGGAGGCCGATATAATATTTTCGCGTTAATGACTGTGCAGGGACTTCACCATAGATCTGAGTTTAGAAAACCGATGATCCTACTTATTCATCAGTCATCTGAGGGGCCTAATGTAGTGTTATTGCATCTTTAATCTCTGCCACGATATTCACTCCGAGCTGAATGGGCGCTTAAAGGAAGTGCAAGCCCAGATGTGCACCCTGAGGACGCTCTATGTGAAATGGGGCGTATTACTGAGAACGTACGTCTTGCCATTCAAACATTATATCATCTACAGTACAGGAGGAAACTGCTGCTTTATTTAAAGACTGAACTATATTTGTACTCATGAGGTTAAATATACAGTAGATATAGAATCCGGAGAGGACATGCAGAGCGACAGATATACAAGAGAATGCAAACAGGAGATGACACCTCTGGCAGTTTTCTGCAGGGAAAAGGATTCCCCAAGAGGAAATCAATCCCTTGAGACATGCACATAAGTCTGGACATTTTCCTGCCACACATGATTTCCACAGCAGAATTTATAGGTTATGTCCTGCCTGAATTATCATGTCAGGAAACAGATTTACGATCAATCCCACGTGCACATCTAAAAGAAAAAGGTGATTGTGCCTTTGAAATTGTGGCTGCTATACAAAATATAATGCTCTCCCTACCGACTGCATCTGTTGAAGCCTTTAACAAAACAATTCATTCAAAGTGGCCTCACCTTGAGATTTGCAGCATTTAAAACGAAGTGTTTTTGTTGTACTTCTGCTGCATATTTGTTTCAGTATCTCTGTTGCAGATACTCGTTTCCTCCCATAAAAGTATGGTGTTATTTTACTTTGAGTGAAGCACTTAGTGGCCTTGCTCTGGGGAAGGTGTTCTACTAAACAAACTTTACTTACTTACTTATTTACACCAACAGCACCATCATAAATCAAGGCCCTTCTCACCGCCTCTTTTTTTTTTACTCCTTGAATTTGCATGATTTCATTGGTGTTACAAATAGATACAAATACAACGCAGACAGCAAGTGGAGAACAACTAAACCATTAGAGCAAATACCTGTGCCAAGGACCAGCAATCTCCTTAAATTCAATCAAGCTGCACCAAGCTGCTCACATATCACTTCCCTAAATATGCCCATATTTTGTTTTCATCAAGGCCCATGAATGATTCCCTGGGAAATCAGTGGAAATGTCAAAAAACACACAATTTTGCAAAGTTAAGGAAAGTGCTAAGAGTCCTGGATCCGCTCCTTGGCTCAGGTTACCTTCATTACCCCCCCCCCCCCCCCCCGCTTTAGTAAACTGTGATGGGGATTTTTTCATCATCATTTCAAAACCACTTCCCAACCCCAGGGATAATTAATGTCTCCAAATGACTTCAGTCCTAATTTTAGCCTTTAGGTCTCATAACATACGTCTGGTTTTGAATGTTAACTTTCCAAACACCTGCTGTCACCAAACAATAATAATTGTCTGCGAGAGAAAAAGTGTGACATTTTGTTTAGTCTCTAAGGACTTTTTATAGAGACAGGTGACCAGCAGAGCATGTAACAACCACAGCACACACACACACACACACACACACGCACACACACACACACACACACACACACACACACACACACACACACACACACACACACACACACACACACACACACACACACACACACACAGTCTCTCACACACACATTGTACGCATGTTTTTTTTACACTGATGACAGACAAGAGGCATAATGAGGAAGTAATGATCATAATTAGTATGAAGTTCTGTGCCATTAGGGGAGTAATTGATGTCACAGTTCTCCACCTGAGAGGCCAGGCAGTCTGCTCACTGACCTTTGCACACTGTGCAATAATCTCCACAGAAATAGCCTCCATAACGCAAGCTAACCACTTCAATGTCCCCGGCTCCTTCACCCTCGGCTCCCTCGCTGCTGTCAGGGTGACCTTGAATTTAACGGGGATCCAAACCACACGAATTACCCTAAAATGCTGCATGTAATAATTCTACAGACGGCAGTTATTAGAAGAATGTATCATCAGTATCATCTTCACCTTCATTCACTCACTTTTTCTACTTATTTGCATTATTTGTGCATTTCAAGAGTGTTTATCACTGGTAATGCATTTACCCATGACAATTAAATAGCTGTTTAGGCCTTTGGGTTTATCTAATCTTTGGCCTACAGTTTTATATAGCTTCTAATGATTATAAATGATCTTATTAGCATATTTATTAACATAATTCGTTCATAAGAATGTAATTTACTTGCACGTCCTGCACTTTCAGGTTAATGAGAGCACGCTGCATGAGGTTTACTGTGCACTCATGAAGTCAGCGTGGGAGTACTGTGCGGCGGTATGCGTGCAGTGAGTTACGAGCTTTCTGTAGAGCTCAGTGTGACCTCGGAGCGCGCCGTACCTCATGCCTTTGGTGGAGCCGTTGTGGAAGTTTTGCAGGAGCTGCGGGAGGCCCAGCATGGCCTCAAACATCACAGCCAGGGAGCCCAGCGCCTCCACGAACACAAGGGAGTCGAGCAGCAGCAGGGTGACCACCGCACACAGCACGGTGAAGCCGAAGCAGAAGAGCAGGTAGTCCTCGAACGCACTCCACTTCCAGAAGTAGCGAAAGTCCAAATCTGGACAGAGCAAAGAGAGAAAGAAAACAAACTTGTATTCAGAAGTTGTTATCGGGGTAGTTTACATTCAAATAAATACACACTGAATAGAAAAGCTGTGGGAGGATTTAAAGAAAAGCAAACATGAGAGGCAGAAGAAGCAGAGTTAGAGGAAGGAACTGTGTATTATCGCTGTGTGTGTGTGTTTGTGATGCTGGAGAGTGGGAAGATGCCACAGTGTCTGCATCTGGAAACAGAAGAGCAACAGCGACAGATTGAAAGCAGTGAGGATGATATAATGGATAGAAAAAAAGAAGAAGAAGGCAGGCGGGAAGAGCAGGGATGAGTGTTTCATTAAAGCACGCATAGAAATTCTGCAAAGACAGCACTCCTTGATCAATACGCTGCACATGCTTAAGTGAACAGAACAAAGATAAATGAGATTCTGGAAAGCTTTTACATTTCTATTACTTTGGAATAACCTCGCATTCGGCAGGGCCAGGCTGCAAATTGAGAAACTTTATTACCTTTGGTTCAAAGCTATCTCCTCACCGACGCAAGCCTATTCTTCATGTGGGACTTTTACAATTCACTGATAAATACAGAGACCACCAGTGTCTAAAGCTGTTGTTTATCCTCTGAATAAACTGGTCAAATTGAGCTGAGGAGGTGGCAACAGACCAGGGGACAGAAGTCAGGGAGAGATTGTGAATGACAACTAAACAAATACAGAGTAGAGCCTCACCGATGGGATTTCTTTGCTGGGAGCTGCTGCCGGTACCGCAATAAGGGAGAAATGATTTTTGGGTGAACTCTCCCTTTAAGGCTCATATTGGCCAATTTGTATTGGCCAACCTATAAATCAGCAGGGCTCTATTAAAGAGCATCTTGCAATGGGAGACAGGATTAAACCAGCCGTGAACATGTTTACACTCCGACACATGAGCGCTCAGGGACCGAGCTTCGACCACATCGACCTTGAAAGTCACCCTTCACCTTGATCACAGCCACACACCTGTGTTCCCACGACTGTGTTTGCACCGCTGTGACGCTGTTGCAGTGACAATCTGTCCACAGTGAGACTAACACCTTCCACAGTGGGCTCCTCTAAATCCCCTCGGTGATACATCCCACTACAGCAACCGTCTCCAGGAAACCATTTCAATGACACACACACACACACACACACACACACACACACACACACACACACACACACACACACACACACACACACACACACACACACACACACACACACACACAGACACACAAAGTGAAAACCCTATAATCACTGTAATAATATCCGTCCAGATGGCTTCAGTAGATGTAAGATCCCAGCATGAAGCCTGGTGCGGGAGCAGCCATAGAAATCTCATGAGAGGAACCACTCAGCTTCGTCATCTACATTCCTGTCACCGTCAGCCATCTCCTCAATGGACCATAATGTGAGATGATCGATGATCTCTCATTGCTTATGTATGACCATGGAACCGTGGAAACCAGCTGACGTTAGCTAAAGGGGATTGATGGCTAAATAAGAGCACATTAGTTAGTATGGGGATTGAAGTGTAACGCTGCATACTGCGAAGCACCTGGCGTTTCCGTGTGCCGCTTGCCTTTCTAACTTCTGCAGGCTGCACCTATAAGAGCAAAGTATATTTGTGCTGCATTTCCATGTGTATGTCCTTGAATCTCTGTCTAGATGAAGGTCTAACGTTGTCACATCCTCTCAAATGTGAATATTATGTCTCTTTCCCTCGTTTAATGAATCATTACTTTCAGAGCTGCAGCAAATCATTTTTATTATTGATTAATCTATGGGTTATATTTTTGAATAAAGGACAAACTGTTGATGGGCCCTAGCGCTGCGAGGCACATATAATGTAACACAGTGGCAACAACCCTGGTTCACTGCCCCTTGATTTCTCTCTTCTCTTTTTCTTCTCTATGCAAAACACTCATATTTCCATTTAATCAATGGCAATTCTGACAATGGATGAAAAAAATGTTTTGCCATTCACAGCCTCTTGAATATGTGGATGTTTCATTGCTGAGAAAAGGCTGAGGTCAGCTTTATGGTGACATTTTATAAACTAATTAAATACTTTCATACTTTAAAATCATCGCAAAACACAAGGTTAATAACTGTTTAATAACTGTAAACTACATACAGGCGAAGCAAAAAAAGCTTAAAACCACAACTCACAGTCTTAATTAGCGGACAGACTCAATTATGATAAGACAATTGAAAGATTCAGATTAAGGTGAAATACTGAGTGGAGGTCAAGGTCAAAATCCTGAATGAGTTCCATGTGTGAACAGTAGATTAATATTGTCTCACATAATGCACTCACACACACACACAGACACACACTTTCCAGAAGGCCGGGACGTCTTCCCTTCCACTCCAGCGAGCTGCCTCAGCTGTGGCGTCCTGGGACAGACAGAGTGAGACATCTTGCAGCGAGTGCAACGTGGCATGTTTGTGGCAAACAGGGAATGTGATTAATGGCTTTATTACTGAGAGCCGCAAAAGATACATCACCCATAACCGACAACAGACACGGGAGGTGGGAGAGAACAGAGAGAACAGAGATACCACACACACACACACACACGCACACGCACACGCACACACACACACAGTTCTCCTCTCACTCACAAACACCGACTCTCTGGACATGACTTATGTCTGTCCTCACTAACTATGACGCTGATAGAATCCAAAGATCTGCAGACGGAGAGGCGGCCGCACCTCGGCTCTTATTCACAAGTCCCTCTTCACTCCCGCTGCCCTCTTACATCAACACGGCATCAAACCTGAGACGGACGGCAGAGCGAGACCGGAGAGGCTCAGAGGGCTGTGCACTTTCTCGACAACATAAATGCCCTTTTCATTTCCTTCTGAGTGGGTCTGAGATGGTGAAGTATAGAAACGTGCTGACAGCGGCAACAATGAGAGTAGTGGTGTGTCAAAACTACTGTCAACTTTTCAGGGTTTCAAACCTCCCCCCTGAGGCTCACACACAACCACACACACCACAAAACACTCTTCTCTTATCCCCTTACAAAGGCAATCCAATCTTTCATACATAAAGCAACACACCCACCTCCCTTCCTCTCCTCTCTGCCCTCTCTGCCCTCTCTCTCTCTCTCTCTATAGCCCATTTTCATCACTCAGTTATACAGCCCCTGTATGTTTACCTGCATAATCAAATTGCCGGGCAGAATATAATGAAGAGAGAAAGCTATGCATCATTCATGGAGTCATCTCTTTCATTTGTCCTCCTCTCATATACCATGCATCATCCTCAGCTTCCTTTCACCCCGACCGGCTCACTACTCTCTCTCCCTTTTACTGTTTCAATTCAAACCTCGCCTCGATAAAAAAACCACCCCATCTCGGCTTCACGGCCGCCCACACATCACGCCGGCGCTGTAATGTCACCCCGGGTTAGCACCGGTGCCCTGGCCTTTTTCCAAACAGCTTCCTCTCGTCTGGTGAGCGGCCGGGGCCGGGTTCGCACTTCAAATACCCGCAGTGCCGGGAGGAGGAGGCGAGGGGCTCTTTCTTCACACGAACTCAAAGCCCCGTTCGAGATCAAACAATTCAATTACTAAAACAGGGAGAGGAGGCAGACCCCGAGGATGTCAATACCTGTGTATGAAGTTCCTCCGGGGTGATGCGAAGCTGCTCAGGCAGGATAAGTCAGTCAATTTGTGCATGTGTTCGTCTGCTCAGGTGGTTGTGACGGACTCGGAGGGTTTACGGTGTAGCTGTGAAGGTTTTGTCTCACACGAGCCGGGGTGAGGACGATCGTAGATGGAAGCTAAACTTGTGTTTACTATCAGGCCGAGCAGCGAAATGACAGCACAGGGGTTAGCGTGTAAACTCAAAAGCACAGACAAGGATACACACCGACAGCTAGAGAGCTCAGAGATATGCCAACTCAGCACCAGCAGACTACGAACAGAAAAGGTCGGATCTGTCGAGGCTGCTCGTGTATTTTAGGATGTGTGAAAAATGCTGTTTGCGTTCGGCTCACTGGTCTAATCTGAGGATAAGTGCAGCTTTTTGAAGGACACGGAGGATGGATTTAATCTTTTTCAGATTAGTGTGTGATGTGTAAAAAACAATATTGTCTGTTTGAGTTTATCCACAAATGGATGAAAACTTAAATTGACACTTTCCCAGATCAGAAGTTTGTTGAAGGCCATTTGGCATCGTCTGTGGTTTGAATCTTCAGACGGCCTCTGCTCTTTTATTCATAAACGCAGAGTATTGACAACACAGTGCTGAGGGACACGTGTCCTGCTCGATCATTTAGACGGACAGAAAGTAGCTGAACTGTTCTAAACTTGGCTCAGCAGCTAACAGGTCCACGGCTCTCTGTGTCTCCCTCCTTCTCTGACAGCTCTCTGAATAATACAAAAGCTTTTAAAACAGGGGTGAGGAACCTTTTTCTATCAACCTTTTTTTTTACAACATCCTCCTAGGGCCATGCTAAATTACTGAACATATATATCACACTAACCGTTCTAATGCGATGACCCAAAATGCTTTTCTTTGGGTGAGGCATCTGATGTCAGATGGTAGTGATGATGATTGACCTGGTTTTTCCAGATTTGGGAAGAACTGAGTCTTTGTTCGAATAAAACAACTTGTTTAAACAAATCCTCATCCCGAGGAAAACCTGGAAATTGGACGTGGAAATGTCCCCAGAAATATCTGCAGAGTGAGCGCTCATCACTGTCTAGCTCCTCTCAGTAAAATCATTCCACTCAGTCAAGCCTCTGTCTGTTCAATAAGGTGTCGCTTGATAGTTTAAACAGGAAAAAAGTGTCAGATATTAATATTGAGCAGCCAAATCTGATTTAACTTAGTGGTACGACTCTGATTTGTAGTGCAGGACCTTATTCTTAGTCGACAAACTCGGGTGACATGTGGGAAATGAGTATGCGAGTTTGGCAATTTGTTAAACGGTAGGTTCTTTATGATCATAGCATTCGTGTACATTCTGGCAGCCTTGCTTGACAAGCAATTCCCTATGAATCTGAAATTAATTGGGGTTTTAAAGGAGCGATTTGAATCCCTCATCATCCAAAGGTAATAGATTTTTTTGACAACCTCTAATCTTTGTACAATTATATACGACTCAACACTTAGTAAAAGTTGAGTATATGAAAGTATATGAGTATACGTGGCTCAACAGTGTTGCTTGCTAGTGGGTTTTTGCACATTCAGTAGTAGACAGCACTGGTAAACCCATTCTGAAATATGAGCTGGTTAAGAAAAAGTTTGTTTTCTGCATTTACGTATTATTTTAATAATTAATTGCTAATTTATGAGGAAAAAAGTGACATTACAATAACTGAACATGTGCACAGACAGTGATAAGCACTGGGAAAGTGCAAGTTGTGACATGTACCTGGAGTTTAGGTCTTTTTCACTCTGGAAGTCAGGGTTATGTTTGACCTTGTGTCCCTGGCTGATCCTCTTTGTGCATTTTGCTGCTAAGTGATATTTTCTGATCTCATCTTACTGACATGAACACACAACTTTGCATACATACAAAGAAATGCACACACAGGAGAATCCGGGTATATAATTGCTTTACGATTCAACTTCAGTCTTTGTGTTTGCCATAAGGGAAGGTAGAACATTGTGATTAGCGGTACATTGCATTGTGTATTTGTTCCTCTTGTATTCTCTTGTCAGCTCACACGTTTGATGCAGACTTGTTTTTGTTGCTTCGCTGCCCAATTTGTCCGAGCTACAGCCTCTATTTTTATCTTGTGTGTGAGATAAATTAAGACAATCAAGTTGTAACACATTTTTTCTTCAGTCCCCGACACATCTGTCTAAACATAAAAGCCTCCCTGCGTCTTCTATTCACAGGGACAACAGGCACCTTCATTTGCATAATATTTTGTGTATTACAAAAGTTGTTCATGCGAAAAGCTTCATACATTCAGGATTCAGTTTATAGTTAGTTGCTGACTTGAATGCACAATGGAAGGGAATTGTGAGCCTTTTATCAGACGTATAAAGAACAAACTAAAACTCAAAAACAACATTAATTAGCATTTAAAATACTGTTTCAGCTTTTTCTTTGATTGGTTATATCTCTACCCGTTGCTACCTGGCCAATCACTTCCTCGTATTAACTTGTCAGATTTCAAAGATAGACAGATAAACCAAGTTATCAATAGCAAAACGATTTGTATTGACGTGTCGTATCCTTTAATTGCTCTATAGCTAACAAAGGTAACTGGTTAGCTGGCAAGAGGCTGAGATTCCAAAATGAACTCTGACCCAATTCTCAAGAACATGTTGAGGATGGAAATCGGATAATATTGTTTAACATTAATTAAATTTATATATTGTACGTAAAAATATAATGTATTTACTTTTTTACAGTTAAGGTGGTAGATTGGGTCCGTGTCCTTGATAAAGACTTACTGAGCCACCAATTAATACATGTGAGAAAATAACATAAGCCATCTTCGATATAAAATAAGGGAAATATTGGTATGTTTTAACTGCATTGTAAAAAGGGAAAGGGAAAAATCACTTAAAATAAACAAATGGATTCATAAAATCTATATTTCAGAGCGGGAGAGAACGATTTACTTTATTCACGCTCTGCCACAAATCATCTTTTCAGCTTCTGCTGCAGTAGCACTTCTCCGAGTGGGCAGGTTTGAACTTGCTGCTGAACTGTGGCTGTGTTTTTCCATCACTGATTGCTCGCTCGCTGAGCACATGTGTGTCTGTTCGAGGCTCTTGACCTAGAGGAGGCTTTGCTAATGAGCGCTCTGGGCATTAACAACCCACAACAAGAGTTCTGTGGCTGCTTGACCTCTGCTACGTACTAATGGGTTCCACATTCAAATCTGTCTCATAAAACAGTAACTGAGATACTGAGCTGCTGCTTATTACAGTCACAATATACTGTACTTCCCCAACATGGCCTGAACCTGAGTGTTATACATGACACATGGAGGGACGCACTCCTGTGTGTTGTCAACGGATAGAGACGGACAAAACGTCCATTTTCTTGACATAGTGGTGAAGACAGCGAGACAGAAAAGATTGACGACCCACACTCGTGCTTGTTTGTGTGCATCCTGACAGGACACCATATATCAGTCGGTACAGTCGGCGACGTGACTCCACACCATTTGTTTCAGCTTCAGCTCCACTTACAGCTCTGGCACACTGTCAAACTCCCACATCCACCAGCACCATTCAATCTACCTTTTAACAGTCACTCACGCCCCAGAGCCTCTGTCCACGTCTGTCCCTAATAGTCACCGCATGGCCGGCGCCTGCAGCTTGGAGATAAATGAGAAGGGTCGCCAACGTACCCACTCAAAGAGCTGTTCAGGTACACTGGCCAGCTTCCTGCCATGAACCCGGTATGTATACATGTACACTTTTGTCTCACGGCATTGTGTCAGATTGGAAAGGGATTTAATTATTTCATGTTATGCTGATGTTATTCAGTTAGTTATAAATAAAGGTTTTTATTATATAGGCAGGGATTTGTCTGACGTACAACAGTGGAACAATTATCAGCAATAATAATTTCCAACAATTATGATAAGTACATAATCGTTTTAGTCATTTTTCAGAAAAGAAAATTGAGGACTTGATGCTTTTCTTTAGCATTTAACAGAAGGTTGAATATCCTCGTGTTCTGGACTGTTTGCTGGATAAACCGTGACTCATGAAGATATCATCTTGTGCTTTGGGAAGTTACAAAGTCCATTATTTTCTGACATTTACAGACAAAATGAATCGAATAATTGCTGAACAGTCAATTATTAAAGTAATTGCCAGTTGCAATCCTACAACACATCATAATTCAAATAACGACTCACAAAAAGATAAAAGAAAATTGGACAAAAAGGAAAAACATAAATCACACCTATGCAGCTACAAGTGGAAATTTACAGGATGTTTGGTGAATTAAATTCTGTTGAACTCTGGGTCAGAGTTGATAACAGTCCTGGGAACAACGTAGCCGTAGAAGCTAAAAGGTCATGTACAGAAAAAGACTTTCAATTGCTCCGGCAACAAAAATACAAAATCATCATCTCAGAACAATTATTTAGTTTAACTGAAGCTCTGCTCTTATGTTAATGTCATCAAAATTGATTTTCATAACTCACTACCTCATGTCTGCCTTCATAGGTCAGAAGTCTCCGAATCCCAAAGCGCCTAATCCAAAATTACAATATGCAAGTTCTGATAATCAAGTTAGACTCAGTGTTTCCCATTAATTACCTACAGACTGTGGTAGCCTGCTCCCTCTCTCCCTCTCTCTCCCTCTCTCACACAAACACATTGACATCGGACCCATCCGTCAGACTGGTCATTTTAAGCACTGGGATAAATCTGGCTGCATCTTGTGGGGCGATGGACCATCAAAGAATCCATAACATTTTTATGATCCTCTGCAGGCAGGCAGAGCTCAGCCTGACACTGGTCCTGTTTGTGAAGCTAGTTGTCACTCGAGCTGTACACAGTGTGCTGTCTGTGTGTTATAGTTCACCAGGTCTTGGGACCCTCGATTCTCATTTACGAGAAGCAGAGAGGACCCACGAAGGCTCCCACAGATTTCTCTCTTCCCTTTTCCCTTTAAAACTTCCCCCCTTCCGCAGTATTAGAATTATAAAGTGGCTTTTGGGGGAGTTCTATTTACTGGTGGCAACGAAACACGTCACACAGCAGGGGGGTCGATTGCAAAGATGTGTTTCTCGTTCCATGGCTGTCTCGTCACTTCCCTGTCCTTTCCCGTCAGTCTTACAACCACGAAAAGCAAGCGGGCATCTGTCTTCCTCCGTCTGTCTGTCTGGGACAAAAGTGGACAATGTTCCAGAGTTTTCCCCCCAAAATATCCCAAAAACCAAGCTCCCCTTTAATTTGAAACCTGCCCTTTGCCTTCTCAGCCTTTAAATTCCAACATCTCTCCCCTCTTCTACCTCACGCTCTTCTTCTGCATCAGCAGTTTTTTGTTTTAATTTGAGTTTAAAACACAGCCTGTCAGTCCTTCACTTGTTCCGATAGCAGGGATATAAGCCTGTACACCTTCTCTTGCATGCAAAATCCGTAAATAGCTCAAATCTTTTCAAGATCACACGAAATGCAGCGTGCGTCTGCCGGTGGTTTGGCCTTAAGAAGCGTTCCATGTTTGAAGTTCACTGCTTGTTTAGGATTTGCTGTCTGCAGCAGAATGAAAGTTTGACGTTTCAAAGGAAGCACTGTTCTTCCGTTTCTTACTTTTTAAAGGTTATTCGGCGTGATGAGTGAGCAGATAAGTTTTCTAATTATGGGTGCTAGTTGAGGAGCTGTTATCTACTAATCCCAAACACTGAGGATATTTTTATTTTTACATTCTTATCTCTGGCATCAACGGCATAACGGACACTGTTCAGCCCAGTTTCTTAAAATCATTTTTAACTATGACTCATTTTGTTCTCAGAGACACTGATCTGACTCTCATTTTCACCAGAGGAAGAACAATGACTTAAGCAATACCAGAAAGATTTAGATGAGGCAAAACATCCCTGGCCTCACTGTTATTTCCTCTTTTTGCAGACTGTAGTTAGTCTATAGTCTACCAGCATCAGCAGCTCATGCTGACACCAAGAAGGAAAGACTGTCTTTTATACTGTTCTTACTCACATAATTGTGCCTCGACAAAATGGAGTCCCTCAGTATGCGATCAGTGATATATTTTTTCTTTTGTTAAAGCTCCATTTCAACAGACTGGATTAGAAATGAAATAATAACTCTGAGATTAAGAGTGTTTCATGTATGGATGTAAAAATCCCGGGTTAACGTGGATTAGCAATTGACAGAAGTCTAAAAGATAGTAACCACCCCTGAGGCAACTTGTCCTTAACATATAACAGAATTTTTTTTTCCCATAATGAAAGTAAATTAAACCACTTAACACTAGGATCAAACTGGAGCAACACTTGCACTGTACTTAACACGACAATGACTGGGAATCACTGTGAGAGAAGGAATAAACCTCCTCATAAAACAGCTGCCCTAAGCTATAACAGTTCAACATTATCCACACACCTTCTTCACACCAGAGATTCATAACATGGAGCTCAGCTCTAAATACAAAATAGACACAGGTAACCTTATTCACCTCCTGTAGATTTAATGTAAAACTTATCAGGCTCAGCGATGGAGAATCTGAGATAGATTATTGGGTGTGAAATTCCCCGGCTCTGGGCGACATATCTGACATCCCTCCTGCGTTTTATCAAACGGGACGTAATTGCTGATAATAAATCCATCGCCTTGCTATGGAAAAGTGCCGATATTCCCCCTTATCTCCACCTGGCTTAAAGGAATTCATTCATGCTGTACATGGTAGCGAAAAATACATATGTTCAACTGCCAAAGAAAACCAAATCGTTTTCATCGATGCTGGTTTGATTTTTAAGGTTGACAAACAACCATTCACACATGGCTATCGTCAGTTTAGACACTTTGATTAACCTAACGCCAATCTGCTGTTTTTGGACTATGAACGAAACCCAGAGAAAACCACCCAAACACATTAAATTCCTCAAATAAGTCAAATGATATATAGAACTCATACATCTTGTTCTTACCCAGGAGCAAAAAAATGCCATGTATGAGAAAACTGATGAATACAACACATTTTGTTCATTTACTTGTGTGGGCCACTCAGGAACATAGTGGTTCTTCCACAAAGCCCATTGTGCTCATGTAACAAAACAATTGCTTGACTGGATATTCTCAAAGCTTTGATTATAGGAGACATAAAGAAGGGCCCTGACGAGCCGGACAATGGAGCCTTGACTCTTGTGCCCAAAGGGCTGAGCTGCAGTGACCTTGGCACTGAGGATGAAGGGGAGTGGAACTGAAGCATCACTGAAGCACTCCACCTTTTCCCCACACATGCTGCGAGAGCATGACGGAGACAGAGGAGGAGGAGATCAAATTAACTACACTTCTGCTCCCTGGCTCTTTCCTCACTCGCTCCGTCTCACTCTCACGCACGCACACACACACACACACACACACACACACACACACACACACACACACACACACACACACACACACACACACACACACACACACACACACGTCGGGGTCGAGGGTGGAAATGCAGCGCAGCAGTCTATGATGTACTGATATAAACAAAGGTGCAAATATACTGTTTCTCTTTGCCTCCCTGTCTGGAAAGTTAAGCCTGTATGTGTGTGTGTGTGTGTGTGTGTGTGTGTGTGTGTGAAGGTGATCTGGTCTGATAATGATCAGCTGGTGACCAGATGGACGAATCCGGAGGTCCAGATAAGGAGACAGCAATGTGGGGGGGTGGGGGAGGATCCTAACTATATACTTGGGTTTAACAGGGCAGACACATTATCAGTGGGGGGGGGGGACCTTCCTGTAGAGATAAGCATGTGTAAATGACAGATAATGCTGCAATTATTCGCTGCAGAATCACATTGTGTGTGTGTGTGTCAAAAGCTTCAATGTGACCTTTACATCCAGAGATACATGTCAAGGATAAAGGAGGAGCTCACGTTTAACATTTAGTTCCAACTTAGACTCATAAAAGTGAAAACAGTCCTGAAAAGCAGAGATTTGCATTACATCAGCATTACATTATCCACCCAGGGTTTGTGTGAATAACATGCAACTGACACAAGCCCTCCGGAATGCTTCAGGAAAAAGCCAGATGTTAATTCCATGTCTGACAGCAGCTTAGTGATAACGTTCCTGGCTGTGCCCTTATGAACATATTTGCATCAAAATGTGTTACCGTACAGCGGCTAGAAAAAGCCAACCCCCTATGAAACCACCTTAAATCCACTAGATCCAGATCTTTATTTGAATATGCACCAAATTGCACAGCTGCATATTAGTCCACTAAATATGCCTGATGCTTTTTCATCAAGATCCATAAATTAATCTGTGGGTATTCTGTGAAAATGGGGAAAAAAAAGCCTTATTTCGCAAAGTTAGAGAAAGTGAAAAATATCCTGGATCTGCCTCTTTATCTGGATTGAGAGGGATTTTGTTATTGGTACATCCTTCCATCCAGTTTCGTGAAAATCGGTTGAGTAGTTCTTTGCGTAATCCTGCTGATGAAGAAACAAACCCGTGGACAGGGGGCGGAAACATACTCAGTTCCTTAAATCTCCTCATTGAGAGTCTTGGACCATCCCACATCATAACACGCACCATGACAGCTCTACAGCCTGGATTCATGTGTTCATAAACACAATGTGACATGTTCAGATGAAGAACTTCCACAGAAGCAGAATGAAATATATATCAGACAGTATGAGATTTAACAGCTAGAAAGAGAACTGCAGAAAAGGCTTTTTTGTGAATCTGTATAAATTACACATGAATAAAAATGAGGTGGTGAACTTGATTGCAAATTTAGGGACTTGTTACAGTTTGGTTAATGCTCTAAACCTTTAAGAAGTATTCTGCAATTCCTGCTTAATCACAGTGCTGGGATTGTGTGGTAAACAAATATGTAGCCTGGATTAAATCAATGTAAAGATGATGAGATGTAAAGGGAACCGACTGTGTGGTCTTCATTTTAATGCAAAAAGCAATATCGAGAACACAGCAGAAAATATCCAATTTTCTATAACCTACACATGACTGCCGGTGACTTTACATGCACACAGAAGTGGCAGCTTAATTTTCCGCTTGAGCAGCTCACGGGGAAAATGCCGAACACGATGCAATAGCTGCAACAGGAGAGCGATCAGAGGAATCACGTGAAATACATTTTTTTCTGCAACATGATATCTTTATGTGGTGTGGTATCATCAGGACACACACACACACACAAAGGAGAATAAAAAGGTACCTCGGGGAACTATTTGCTCATCACTCAGTCCACAGTAATTAGCTCGGCAGGGTCTCATTAAAAGTCATTTAGATAAAACGTCCATTGACCTTCCTCACTACTACAGCTGGCTGCGTTCTGTTATTTTCCTCTTCCTGTGCACATGTAGTTACACACTGAGATACGTTTATTGCAGTTTATTGGGCCTGTTTAGCTTCTTGTGCACTTGTGCTACTGGGTGAGCACCGATGCAAGGCAGCAACCAGGCTGAATGTTTTAGCAGCAGCAGAGAATAAACCAGGCTAAAATAATAAAAACACACAAAACAGAAAGATTAAAATAACACTATATTCTCTAAAAACATAAATCTGCAGCACCGTCAGTGTTGATCAATGAGTCAATGACTTTGAAATTGAAATTGAAATTGAAAAATATAATAAGGGTATGGCAACATAATGACTATAAAAGGAAAAGGATATAACATATTTAGTTGTTAATCAGAATCTGTGAGAAAAGTGCGTTAATTACTGTATGAGCAAGAAGTGCAAGACTTCCTGTCACACTGATAATACAACACATGCTGTTTATTCCTACCAGGTGGACATGGTGTTGCTACAGTGACTTTAGGTCCAGGCTCCGTCATGTTGGCACATGTCGGACACAACACCTGTCGGATTTGGGTCGAGAAAATTCAATCCCGAGCTTGTGACTTCACAAAACCTGTCTGTCCATCTGCTTTTTTTCCACTGGCATTTGTTTAGTTCAGTGTTGGGGGGGTGAACAGGTCGGGTCTAAGGAGAACTTCCCTTCATCATCACTATTTTAAGTGGCTGCGCTCACTGCAGCTCGGCCGCCTGCAGAGCTAGCTCGTTAGCGATCAATTAGTGTCGGCAAGCGTTTGTATTTACATGTTTATCACTTCCTCATGTGTAAAAAGTTAAGAAATATTTAAAGAATGAAGAGCTGCTGTGGTCAAACAGCTACTTCATGTCATAACAAAGAAAAGACTTCATTTTATGAGGATTACTGCGCAAAGGTTGAAAAACAACACGTGAGAGCCACGTCAGCATTAACACTGTTTGACATTTAACTCAACTTGCCCATAAAACATATTTTACTTCACTTCACAATCCATTTGGATTTGGAGAGCTTCTTGTTTCGTTTGGGGAATTTTCTGTCTGTCAGTGTTTGCTTCTGTATATCGTGATGCAGCTGGAAGAGGATCCCTGTATTAGAAAACACGCTGTTGCTGTGAGGTTGCATCAGTGTCCACTTGTTTGCTTCCACCGTTTAGACTGAAGAGAAATCGAGGGAGATTTACAGGGTTGGGTGGAGAGAAGGAGAATTAAATAGAGAGAGAGAGAAGGGGATGAAGTGTGAAAACAACAGAGAAGGGGGGTGGAGATCAAAGAGAGAGGGGGGGGCTTTCTTCTAAGAGGGAGAGACTGAGAAATGTTTTGCATCCTGCGTTATCCCTGCGATGTTCTGCCCTGTGACATTCGCTTATCGTCGGCTGCGCCCAATGCTCCGCTGTCAAAGTGTTAATTACATTCAGGGAAATGGGACATGTTCTACATCAACACTGTCTTTACGAGGCCGTCAGTAAATAGATTAATCTGTGCAGCAGTGGTAACCTTGACTATTCCCAATGGTCTGCTGGTTTGCAGTTTATCTAAAGGGTAAATATACTGGATTAGTCCCATCCCTAATAAATATGGACACAGATTTGATTTCCTCATCATTATCCAGGACAGGACAAAGAGGAGGAAAGCAGAGGTCGGACAACTTTCATTTAGTTCATGTCCAACATGTTGAAGCATCATTAGCTTTCCGGTAAAATATAATCCCTGATGTTAATGGACTCAGTTAGAATTACTTCAACAGCAGAGATAATCTGTTCTTCTCTCTGATAACAGAAGATTTAAAGTTGTAGATAATTGTCGGCTTGAATTTGAACCTTAGACTGTACATAAAGATGGACGACATGCCACCTCCCCTAAAGTGGAGACAAATCATCTTGATACACACGGCTTCCTCCATGTTAGTAGAGGGGACCACACTACATGTACAATCAGTTATTTGATGCTATGAAACAAGGATGAAACATAAAAGACAGCTCGACATTGACATCACGGCTCGACACCACAATCATTGACATCACGGCTCGACACCACAATCACATCTACTCCGACTCTGGCTCCTGATGACGTCAGGCACATAATGGCGGCCCTCTTGTTTGAGCTTGTTGGTCACAGCCTTCATTCTCTCGGAGATGCAGTGGGACGAGTTTACAAGGACTTGTTTGTGTTGCAGCTTTTGTTTTTACTCTAGTTGTTATTCTGATAATGATCTGAGCTGCCGGAGCTATTTGATTTGCAGCAACGGTAAAAGGACAAGAAGAGGAAACTCACGAGACATCAGACTGTGAACAAACAAGAGACAAACTCTAATCATCTGGTGTCCCGTAGTTTTTCAGGGATGGAGGTAAATATCCTGCCAGTTTTGTGTATTTGTCACTGTCTGAGTTTTACAGGTGTGTGTGTGTGTGTGTGTGTGTGTGTGTGTGTGGTCAGTCCTTCAGGCGCTCATGTTCTCAGGAAGCACAGTGTGACAAGCTGGAGACGAGTCAGAGGAAGTCAGTGCATGTCTGGTGTCTCATGGATGACACAGAGCCCGGGGCACGGCAGCACCGCTCCAATGAGGACGGTGGGAAAGCGAGCGCCCTGCTACATCCTCTACTACCGTCTACACACAGGTTCCTGCTCCTCGACACGATGCATCATCCCGGAAAGTTTAGAGCTGGAAAACTTTCTATGTGAGGATGTGTATTAATTTCGAGGCGTATGTCAAATTCTCGAACTCGTGAACTTAGCTGGAAGGATTAACTGACACCAACGGCGTATTTGTCCAATTATTTCTCTAATGAGAAAAAGAAAAACAATTAAGAATCATGTGTTTTTACCAGCGATACATTTATGGAGATGCTTTTTGCCTCGGGGGCACGAGTGTTCATGATTTTTATGTGTGAGAACAGTCAGAGTTCTCTCTTAATAAGCAAGCTGGAGGGTTTTTGAAGTTTGAGTCTCTCACTTTCCCCCTGATCAGGTCTGATCAGAGCACAACACGCTGAGCAACGCAGCCGAAAGACGGGGAAGCAGGAGCGGTGGAGGCCGCGCTCATTTCGGCTCGATGAGGGAATAATGAGTTTAGACCTCACAGGGGATCTGTGCTTATCACGCCGCCTCCTTGACATTGAACAGTCAAGGACTAATGTGCATTAACTCTCCAAGAATCGAATGAGTCACCAGACAGCTCCGCTCACCCCTATGTCCATCGCTGCAGGACGTTTATAGTTATTCCTCTGCAGTGTCGGCTAATACACTACTTTATGTATTTAGGTCTTAGTCATCATTTGTCTTTGTGGTATAAAAAGCTAATGGGACAAAAACTGCAAAACTTTAAAACAAAAAAAAACTTTGTTGCTTTCGATAATAAAGACGATAATGAGAGGAAGAGATGAAGCTTTTATATATTATAAATGTGTGAGAAAGGGAGACAAGAGGTGTAAATAGAGATAATGAACAACGATGGACAGAGAAGAGCGAGCGTATATGCGCAGGATATTTCTCTTTCACCTGCTAGCGGCTGCCCTGCAAGGACACAATGACATAATTAAAATCTACTCATTACAGGAAGAAGGCTTTAGAAATGTGTGTTTAATCTGGTCCTCGGGTTTGTGGCTTTAATAATCGTGGCAGCGAGGCCACAATGCAGCAGATTAGTCTGCAGTTTGCTTACATCCATATCAGCAGCCAGAAAAAATAAAACAGAATTGCCAATCGAGTACAGAGGAAAACCTGCAGGAGCAAGAAAATAAATGAAAGTCATAGTGATTTTACTTTTCCATAGGTGAGGAAACTGCTGACAGAGCCGGTCAAACAATGTTAGTGCAGTAATATAGATGTGGTTTTGTGATTTAAAGGCAACGAGGCCTAGAAAAAACTTCACACTTCAATAAACTTTAAACAGACAGTGTATCTGACACATATACTTAATGTATACTTTGTTTTGTATTCTTGAATCAAATACTCCTGTCGTGGTTGAAAAGTGTAAAGTGAATTCAGTTCATGAATCAGTGAGAATGTCAACGTGTCAGTGACGTGACATCATCCGCTAGAAAGAAGACGTCTAACTCGGCAAAGGTTCTTCCCTCGATCATTAACTCTGACAGCAGCACTGACAGCAGCACTGACAGCAGCACTGACAGCAGAGAGGTAGAACCCAGGCCTTTTATAAAGTTACTTACAGAATGAGCAGTAATTAGAGACGTCTAATATGATCAGTACAGCCAGTTATGTTTGTCTATTAAACTGATGCTCAGAATCAGTTAAGAATGAGAAGCTGAGTGTGTATATGTGCGCCCGTGTGTGTGTTATACACTACACACTTGACTCATTGTATCCCACACTGCATCGTGAAAAATAATTAACAAGCGATGGTCACTAACTGAGTTAAATGTGATTACATCGCGCTCCCACTTAATGAAAGTAAAACCCCCGACAGAGGAGAGGAGAGAGCGGTGTGAAGCGAAAACAATATTGTGACATGTCGGAATAAAAAGAAATGAATAAAAAGCCTCAGCTGCGACTCAGTGGCAAACAGAAAAAGGCCTTGATTGAAAAGAACCAAATGTTTCAGCGCACGTTGAATATTTTCTATTGATTCAAGTGGGAACTTAAGCTCAGCATACGGAGCGAGCGCCTGCTGATGTTGATATGAAACGTTTTAATTGTGCAACAACAACCACGTGTTTACTGCTGCAGAGAAAATGAGTCTGAAAGTGGGGTTTTCTTTCTCATTTTGCCGATGAGCTCATTATCTAGTCCTCTACGTGGAACTCGCTATGCAGTGATGGGGGGGGGGGGTGTACACAACCTTCTTATCTCCTGTTTCTCTGGTTGGTTTGTGTTATTTGTTCCGTCCTTGATCAATATGAAGGCAAATCCTGACACATCTACAGTGACAGGAACTGCAATAAGTGTTTGTACGCAACAGCAACACAACAACCACAACTTGAGATATTACATTTGGACCTGAAAGAACCTTCCAGCTTCAGTCATTGCCAGAATACTTGAATAAAATTGAATTATGGTTTATAAATGTACTGATTAATATCCGTATCAGCAAGGTAAGACAGTTTATTGTTCTAATATACTCTGCCACATAAAACAGTCAAGCTCTGCCGTACTGAGCAAGCGGAGGCCGAGTCTCCCATCGACTGAACCGTCACTCAAAGGTATTGACTGTTCTATTAGCAGACATCTGGCCGCCTGATACTGTCCGTGGACGTCTTAATGGACACCACAGACACACACTCACACACACACACACACACACACACACACACACACAATCTGGTATAACACGAAAACAGATGTGCAACTATCTGCTGGTTCTATGACAGAAATGGATGGTGAAAGATGGCGCCTGTTTGTTAGGTCTTCTCTCTAGGTCTTCTCAAGAGGTAAATTCATGAATTACTAACCCACGTCCATAAATAACCAGCGGGGATCAGGGCAGACCCCCCGAGAGGCGGCTGAGAAATTTAGCTCAGTATTAAATAAAAAAAATTTCCAATTTGAAAGCAAAGAGTTTCCGTCCCTGTTTGATGTGACCTTTTCTGGGCAAGGTGGGTCAATTAGGAACAAATCTGATTCACACTTAGCATGAAATGCCTGATAAAAAGGTTTCCTCATTAATTTGTGCCGTGAAACGAGGAAATATATTCAGGCTGTGACATTGACCGACCAAGAGATCTGAGGTGAATGGTCCCTAAAGTTAGATTCCATCCATTTAATTCAAGAGTCAGAAAAGGACCAAAGGACACAAGTGTTTTCTCATGTTAGCACATTTTCTATAAACCACCTTTTTATCTGTCATAATTAAAGGACACTTTTATTTCATATATTACTGAACCTATCCGACCTATACAGCCCCCCCCCCCCCCCCCCCCCCCCAATGGCTACGTTCTGTTCAAGTGTCCAACTCACATGTAGGCGTTTCTTTAACGCTTGACACACACACACACACACACACACACACACACTGCTATCGTCATAATAACAACAATCACAGTTTACCACTTGGAGCACACAACTTAGCCGCCTTATTAGCTAACATACCATGCTAACTGCAATGCTAAAGGGAAGTGTACAGGAACTCTGCCTCTCCCTCGTCCCTCCAAGTTAATTCTATATTTGCATTGAAGTGACTTGATTTGCTGGTGTCTGATCTTTAACGTTCATTTAAATATAATGTGACAGGTTGAAAAGTTGAGTTTTTCTTTACTTCTAGTCCATGAAGCCTGAGCACGATGGAGCGGCACGACCACAATGCAGGTGGGAAATGCACAACGTCTCCCAAGTGAACGAGCAGCATTTGTTAGTGAGCGCTGCGGACGCCATGACAGTGTGAAGCAATGGACCATTTTCAATTCAATAGGTTTGAGCAGTATCACATTTAAAATACCAAATAAACCTTCCCCCCCATTGTTCCTGCAGTAGAAGGTAACACCAGCTGCATTCAAAATTCACATTGTAGGGCTTTGTTGGACCCGCCAACCAATATATATATATAAATATATTAAAGTTGAGTAGAAAGTACACGTTTGCACTTCTCCCCTGTGAGGAGGAGGAGCTGATGATCCCTTCAGAGGCTAAGTCCTTTTGACAGGTTATTCATTTGACAAACGACATCACATGGAGGAAATGGGTAGGAGCCGCCTGTGACAGCCCATGAGAGCTGCATGGTCACCTTCAGCCATCACACATGAGGAACAGTCACTGCTCCACCCTCTGCTGTGAATACTCCCAACAGTCCGACTGCAAATGTCTCTTACACAAAGCAAAACAATAACAGGGAAAACAACCTCCTCCATCCTGAAGGTAATTACAAAACTTATCTTTGGTTCAGGAGAATGTTTGCACGCTGCTGCTCTCCTGTGATAATTTAAAACCAAAACATTCATCTCCACACATATACTCCCTCTGTGAGGCTTGTTTTTTATTTGCATTTTTTAAATATTCTCCTCAAGTAATCCAATACGCTCGTCTATTAATAAAGCGGCTCTCACCTGCCTGACTTAATTTGACTTTCTAATTAAACTTTACTGCTATCGGGAGTTTTAATTAAACACACTTGAAGAGAGCAAACAGAATATTTTCCTGTGTGGCGTACGATATGTAAATGCATTTGGCTGAGTTGCACAAAATTGTGCGTGTGCATGTGTTTGCGCTGCAGTGCTGCCTGAGTGTCGCAGATACGGGTCAGAAGTAGAGTCATCATCTGCAGAGTCACAAATTAATGCAAATGCAATACGCATACAGAAGTGTAAAGGCTCACTGTCTCTGCCTATAAGATGCAAGGGGCAAATAAACACACCTTCACCTTTAATGTGACTCACAACAACTAATTGTGTGCAAGTGTGTGAAGCAGCCACTTATGCACTTGACTTGACCTGAGACGTTTGACCCCTGATGGTCTTTGCGTGGCCTCTGGACCACCTGCCGCCAGCAGAGAACCTGTTTCTGGCCCGCAATGATTTCCAATTCAAACAAAGTCTGTAGAGATCGTCACCCTACTGCCACTTGGGGGAAGCACTTGATCTTTATTAACCTCCGCCGAGAAGGTTGTGTTGTCATTGCTGTTCTTTTGTTTGTTTGGAGGGGATGGGCCTCACCCAAGGAGGAGCCTTTTAATTTGGAGCAGATAAACCTGCGGACCCAGGATTTTCTTTCTTTGACATGGCGAGATAGGGTGATAGCCTTGGAGGAAGCATGTGCTCTCCAAGCGACCTTCTAGTTGTCGTGTATGTTTCAACTTAATCGAGAGGGTAAACAGGTTAATACATGAGTCGGACTAGTCAAAGTAATCAATTGTTTTGTGATAAAACGAAAAGGAGCCTGAGGAAACAACAGCCAACCACCTCACAGACACAGGATGAAGATAAAGAGGAAGAGAATGAGTGCGAGGGAGAATATTTCAGTAAAAAGAGAAACGCTTGCACCATAGAAAATCAGCAGGAAATTACACCAGTCTGGACTAATGAGGGTTTCTTTGTAGAAAACAGTTGAAGATGATGGGAAGTCTGTTTTTAAATGGTGCAATTTTCTGGTAGCTGAATGATTTACAGAAGTGACACACAGAACTGTTTAGTTTCTAGTGACGCATAAGACAATGTTTACTTTGCAGACATTGTGAGGGAGTCTGCCAAATGCTTTAGTTTCAATAAGAGAGGGGCCATTATAAATGCAGGTGACAACTTTTCTGATGAGGACAATCTCAGCTGGATCTCATCAGCCTGTAGAGGAACTGGGAGGGAGGATATTTCCCCAATGTTACCACAGATCTACTGCATTATTCAACCAAGAAGAGCTCCTGGCAAAACCAAAGAACATGGATCTGAGAAAGTAACGCAGCTGCTTGCACATCTGATTAACTTCATCCCTGAATCACCAGAGTTATGGGAATTGTGACAAGAATGTGAGACAAAATACAGAGACTTGTTCATGAATAGTAAGATGCACTTGGTTCTACTGCAGCAGAGGACTGGGGAGGCTTTGGAGTCTCTTGCCTAAACTCTGTGAATTTGTTACACGCCTAATGAATCCCAGAGTGGGTGCTGAAGTTGCTGTTATTGACAGATGCCACCTGGTCCAGGAGAGGACCTGAATAAGCAGGGTTGAAAATGCCTGGTTCTCTATTAGAGCCCTGGAATTCCAAACTGGCAGGCGTGTGTGTGTGTGTGTGTGTGTGTGTGTGTGTGTGTGTGTGTGTGCGTGTGTGTGTGTGTGTGTGTGTGTGTGTGTGTGTGTGTGTGTGTGTTGTCACAGCCTTCCAAAACAAAGTCAGCACACTGTTCAAATACGACCACCACACAAGATCCAGAACTTCTGATGTTTCAACCACACTGGTCTTGTGGAAACCTCGGAGATGAGGAAGGAGAGTGAATCAAGATGAAAGAAGGAAACAATGTGTTTTTTTATTGACAACAGATCTGAACCAGAGAATCAAAGTGATCCCCCCCCCCCCAGTCATCACAAGCTTGTCGCACTCTAACCTCACAATGTTTAAGAAAGTAATTAATAATTCCTGGATCCGCCCCCGATCCGGATCTCCACCAAAATGTAATCGGTTCTTCCTAGACCACATCTTTCCACCAAGTTTCCCAGTAATCTGTCCAGTAGTGATTTTGTCATTTGGCTCCCAATCAAACCAACAAACCAACCAGCAGAAAAACAGACTAAAAAGAAACTATTCGTTTGTCTCTCTTAGTTTTTAAACGGGGACAAAGTCTTTTTTACAACATGTGGGTTTATTGAGGCTCTCAGGTGATTGAGATTTGTCTTAATGACCTGATGTAAAATAAAATATGACGACCACTGAGTCAGACACATTCTGAAATAGCAGAGGTGAAATTGAAAGAGGTTAAATGTTGCACTCTTGTTTACAGTCAAATTTTCCACTTCGCCCTCGGCACTGCTTATTCATCTATTGATAAATCGTTACTTTCATTAAAGGTAAACTCTGGATCAAATCAGTTGGTCCTCAGTGGTTTTCCAGCTGTAAGACTGAAGCCTGAAGAGTCAGAGCCGGTTTCCTCTGCTCAGTGTTGAACTGAGCCGTAGCTGCATAAAAACAGAGCTGTGCTTTATTGGGAAATAAATTGCTGGCAGATGTTTTCTCACCTGGAAGAATAAAAGCAGAGTGAAAGATAAATTTTTGCAACACTACAGAGTAGACGATGAATTAGCCACCGAGCCTTTATTCTTTAAGTAATTCCTATCACGCTTCCAATATCTCCTCCGTCCAACCTCTCCTGAAGAGGTTATCTAAAGCAAATTGAAATTGCTTTCACCACTTGAACGGTAACGGTTTTAAGGTTGACCGCGGGGTCAGCGCCGGCTATCAAGAGTCCCATCTCTTCCTCTGTTTATGGTCTGGTGAGCACTCGCTGACTCCCACAAACAGCATCTTAAATAGGAAGAGTGGCTCTGTGCCCAGTGACTCACAAAATGGGATTTGTGTGGCAAGAGCTGCCATTGGCTGGTTTATAGTAAATAATATAAACCTCTAAAACTGTGCGTTCAGATTACAATCAAAATATCTTAAAAGCTGAGATACATTATTTAATATTAGTTAGAATGTGCTAAAGCTCAGTCCAAACAGAAGAGGGGGGTGTTGTTCTAATTGTTATTAAATCTTAGATGGACTTACTTGCACCAGTTACAAAGAATGAACCCCTAAATTGATCATTTTTGAATTATCGTTGATGCACATTAACGCTGTGATTAGATATAAGCAATGTGCCTTTACTCAACATTTCCACAGCTCCTGCATTTTCTATTTTCACTTGTTCAAAGTTACTTTGGTTGCACTGTAGCCTCGGGTCACATTTGTCTTTGAAGGTCTCCTCTCCCTTCTCCCTCCGAGCAGCCTCCCAATCCCTGTATCATCAGGCCGGGACTGTTAATGTGGCACCCAGAGGCGACAACTGGAAGTCACTGCAAAGTCACAGCTCTGACTCAGCTCAGCAGAGACCACGACAACGGCTCATAGGCTCCAACTTCAGTCACCAAACTTTAACTTTTGTTTAGTTTAGCACAAAGACATTTTAACAATATTTAAACACATATATTAAAGTTTTACTTCTATAGGTTATGACTTAGATTATGTGAAGTTCAACATATAAAGTGCAGCATAAATAAAATCTAATGTACAGCATGCCAATGTGCGCACACACACACACACACACACACACACACACAGAAAAATAACATCCATATTCAGCCAGTCATTAATAATAATGAAGGTGACCTGGTTTGATTTTATCGACGATTTTCTTCTCATATGAAAACTGAGTAGACAAAGAAGAAGTTGCTGACTCTTCCTGAACAACTGGTTCCAGTCAGTCTGTAGTTTGCATATTTAGTCGCACATGTCATGAGATGTTAACATTAACAACGTTCATGCTGTGACGACATGAAAACTGTACGAGAGAAAATATCTCAATACATGAACAAACAATAACATTCAAGCTCAAAGTTGATGCAACACATTTATTTCCAAGGAGGAGAAACCTGCTGCTACAATTACTGCTATTAGTCCTATACTTATTCATGTCATTATTATTACTATATTGCTGTAATTATCACAGTCATCATTATTATTCCCATTACTATTACCATAACTCTTACTTCTCTACATGGAGCTTGAATTCCAGCTTCATGTAAACCGCAGGAGGGAAAGAAGTAGGACAGCAGACTCACACAAACAAACATGAAACCTGAATGTGATTCTTTTAAGATCATTTGAGTCACATTAAAAGGATCCAGTGATGAAGAGCGAGTCGCATTTTAAGGAAAAATCTTGTGAATGTGAGGATGGACTCCACATGAATCAAAGCATTGGGCCAAAGTTCATCAGAGGCACATTCAACTTCAGACTCATCAGACATACTGCACATCACTGAAATACAAAATGAAGTAAGTCAGCTTTCACAAGCAGGGAAAGAGGAAACAAGACAAGGTGGAGGCTGTTGTAACAGGAATCAGTTGTATTACCAGTAACTGCACAGACAAAGTGCATCCATCACCTTATCAGTCCGTTTGTGAGTGTGTCTGCAGAAAGTGGAAATTTAGGTCAGTAAGTGGGGGACAGGTGTTGGCAGGCAGGCGGGGGGGGGGACATAGTGACCTCGGTAGGACACACATGCTCTGTGGTGGTCTCAGATGACCCGACCGGAGGGGGAAGAGGAGGAAAAGCGGTGGGAGCAGGTGGAACAGCAACAGGAAGGCAGGAAGAGGTGAGGGGACAGAGGAAGAGGGGAAGAAAGTGGGGAAATAATAAGGAAGGTGAAGGAAAAGAAAAGCAAAGAGCAACAGAGGAAGCAGCGAATTGACAGCGGCGTGAAGGGTACTAAAAACAGACGCATATTTGGAAGTGATGCTAACAAATGTGATGATGCGATGATGCGAGGAAGCTGCTTTACATAGAGATGACCCTGATCTGTTGGAAAGACGGTGGGATGGTGGAAGGAGGAGAGCTGGGATGAAGTGCAGTTGAGCTATTCTTGTCCCTGCCCCACCATCCCCCATCGAACCCACACTTTGTGAAACAGGATCCCAGGATCGCCCTTCAGAGTCAGGGTCCTGGACGTCAAAGGCTGGTCAAGCTGAGTATTAGTGACGGACTAACTAGTGTATGAAGAATTAATCCTGGGCTCAAACTTGATGAATCTAAAATCTCTGGGATTTATTGTTCGCTGTGTTTGCAACATGTGAACAAATATTACATGTGAGTTCAGATAAACTACAGTTACAGCCCTGTGGTTGTACGTCTCCGCTAACCACAGCAATTTCAGTCTGTGTACATTTTTTGATCAATTAATCATTGAATCCATGTGACACCTGGTCCAAATTTTTGGAAAGTACCAAATATGAAATGAATTCCTGGAGATTTTCCTGAGATATGATGTTCACAAGGGGAAAACATGTGTTGTGAGGTCACAGTGGCGTTAAGCCTTTGACCACCAACATCTAATCAGATCATTCTTGGGCCCAACTAAGAATTTGTACCAAATTTGAAGACGTTCCCTAAAGGTGTTCCTGAGATATCGTGTGGGATGGACGGGCGGACGTACTGGAAAACATACTGCCTCCAGCCACTGGGTGTCGCTGGCACGAGGGCATAACAATAAACCGATAAGAATCTTCCACCAATCGTCTTTTATTAACCAAGTTCGAGCGCAGGCTTTAATAAGACAGTGGCTGATGATGAGATATAAACACGATCATAACTTTCACGTCTACACAGAACTAATGTTTTGTTTCTAAACCAAACTTTACTTTAAACGATTTGTCACTGACAGGATAACAGACACACTCGCGTTATGTTGTTCTTTGTAAACAAATACTTCCATCCTCACGCCTCACGCAAACAGTTATGATAATTTATGGCTTTAATAAACGCTTCCTGCTCTGCATGATCACAGCGATACCTAATAAAAACTACACTAAGATTGAATTCCTGTCAGCGCATTTACAAAAGCAATCAACTCGAGGGTCTGTGAAAAAATAACACAATTACACATAAAAGACAGACGCCTATAAAGAGTGACCCTGAATATAATGTTAGACGGGCTTCATCCTGCACTTGCAGACCTAAGATACACACACACACACAGACACACACACACGCAGACACACATGCACACATGCACACACTTATGCACACCCTGCACAGCCGATATTGGTCTGCTTAATCTTAGCTCTCTTCATCTCCTCCTTCTCACCCAAGAATGATGCCTCATCCACTTTCTCCCCGCACGCACGCATGCACGCACGCATGCACGCACGCACGCATGCACGCACGCACACACACACACACAAATGCGCACACACACGTACACACACACACACACACACACACACACACACACACACACACACACACACACACACACACACGATATTGCACCAACTAATACATCCACTGGACATTTCTGCTTTGCCTTGCACTTTCTCCCATATCTTAACATCTATAATACTGTTATTACTTTTACTAGTGAACAGAAGAATATGTTTCAATGTCAAGACACAAGGAGCCAACAGCAGCCATTCAGTTGAGCGTAAGGAACATTTAAATAAGACGACAGGAAAACAGTGGCTGACGCAGGGAAAAGCATTTTGGAAACAGCAGCCTTGAAAAGAAAGCTTTTCCAATAGCCCCATCTTTTGGCAAGCGGAAGGAGTTGAAGTGCTCAGTACTTAAACTGCTGACACAGGGAAGTGGTGGATATGTCATTTGCTGCCTTGAAATGATCATACACATCACCCTGTAAATGATACGGTTGTGGTGTCTGCTAATATTTCGTGGTTTGTTGTGACGGCTGTCAGTCAAAATGTTTTTTTTGGCACAGAGTGTGTTACCTGTGAGTCTGTGCTGCTTGGTGCTCACTCGGTTGGTGTTGTGGACCGTGCAGCAGAGGTGGAGCATGGCGAACATGGCGAGGATCATCACCACACTCTGGAGCAGCAGGGTCATCTCAAACTGTTTTCCTATCCTGAAAAGAAGTAAACAAAACACCAGTCACAGGAGGGAACTTGTACACACATATAGCAAAGTAGTACAGGCAAAACTACATGATGCTCTGTTGTGCAAGATAATTAGGAGAGTGAGCAGCATGTGCGTCTGATAATATAATCAATCTATTTATCCCTGTTCCATTAACTTCTGACATCAAAATGATCCGAGGACAGACCTTAACGAACAAAAGCAAGTAGGAAAACATACAGAAAACATTCTGAAAGCACTTCCCCTCTCACGCTCACCAGAAGAATATGCGCAGGATGTTGGCGACGAGCAGCACCAGGCACACTCTGGTGGAGAAGCCCTCAGTGTTGGAGCTCCTCTGGATATCCTGGTACTGCGGCACGTAGGGCAGGGCCCCTCCGAACACCATGACGCAGGACGCCAGCCAGGACAAGAGTGTCCACGAGCCGTCCAGGTCATCATCCAGCAGAACATCCTCTGCATCCATCACGCGGAGAGAAGCTCAGGGGCGTCGAGAGGTCACAGCTTGGACACAGAGAACGAGATTCATCAGTTATGACTGCAAGCAGCAACAAGCACTACTAATCTGATAACATTCAAATACGTCGGTTGTATATGACAATGCATTTCTTTTGCCTGGTTTAAATGAGGAAGAAATCTAATTTAAGCAGAAGCCGGAATGACCTAACTGACGTCAAATGAACCTTACTTCTATCGGAAATAAAATGAACGTCAAACATTAGACTAACGTTCCTTTTTAGTGGAAGATATTTTGACATGTCCCAGTAAGAAAGCAGAGGTGAACATATAAAATGCTTCCATTTAGCTGCTGTAGTTTCAATGAATTTTCCAGTAAGTTTGGTTTTTACTTAGTTATTTAATTACTTTTTTCTAAACACTTAAATAGCAGTCGTCAACATTACTGATAAAATAATCATGTTACAGAAACTGCTTGTAGAAGTGAACTTTTGTGCTTTATGAGTTAGTGGGATGGCGAAAGACAAGTCAAAGGTGTGAAATATACCAATTGGAGTGCAGTGAAAGGTTAAATAGCCGACAGGAGGGTATTGGGAGCATTGCAGATGTGACCTGGGCGGGTGGAGTCAGTGTTAGCTGCCACAGTGTGGAGATAACAAGTCAAAATACATGTGTGTCTCACAAACCAACTTTCCTCAGACTGCAACACATTGCACACAGTTTAATACTTAATATGACCAAACTGTTCTGTCTGCATCACCACTGGTTCAGGTAGTTGAGGGGGATACTAACACATAACAAATAGTTATTTAAGACACAGTGAATGTCTTTTTATTTTTCTGTACTGGAAATGGCTTGTGAATGTGTTGTAACTGCCAGTATGTTGCTGTGTACACACAATCATGATCTACACTTCCTGAGCAAACTGTGAGAAGCACTGAAGTTGGTGTGGAGTCCAAACAGTCTGAGCCTGTAACTGACGTGTATCTGCGTTTATGATTGTTTACAATATGAAAACTTTTATTTTACAGCATGAAAAAGCAGAAAAGATGTGATTGATGTTTACATTGTATATGTTTATTTTCTTAATTCAGGTTGTAAATATTTGGTTGTATTTGTGTTTTCTTTTTATTAATAGTTATTAATTGTATGAGTAGTTCTTCACTGTGAAATATCAAGCATCAACTACATTTCTTTGTCATAAGAGTTTGATAATAACATCTTACTATTCGTTGCCCTCTAAAATAAATATATATATATAAATATATATATATATATATATATACTGGTTGCGCTTGCTACTTATTTAGTCAAAAACTTTAAAGTAATATTATGACTTTTCCCTCAGTAGATTACAACTTTATTCTTGTAATATTATGACATTATTCTTGAAATCTCTATCTTTTAAAACTAGTCTTGTATTTATGTACAACTCGTGAAGTCTACTCCCTAATATCAGCCTTTCCCCCAAAAATCCATATCAGTGGCGTGTTTCTTGTGCGTCTCTTCTTGTGGCTGTGTAATTTGTTTATTACATAACAGAACTATTTCCATGCGTCCCGTCAGCGCCAGCGTAATGCGTAATGTAAACATTGAGCCCTTTGTTCCCACAGGCAACATCTTTGGCAGCCAGTCAGCTGATGAGTCGTTATGAAGAGCTCAGCAAACCAGTCGACTCTGGGTCAGCACAAGAAGAGGAAGCACTTTAGACGTGACTTCATAAAAAGTAAACCTCGCCAACAGGTTTTCTGAAAGTTCTTTTTGTACAACTCTGTGCTGATGAAAGGTTGTTTCACCACAACAGCAGATGCAGCTTTGCAAAGGGAAATCTACTTTTTATACATCTGTTATTTCACATTACTCGGTGGTTGTAACAACATAAGACCACACTTCCCAAGTGAAACAGAACAATATCAATAATTATAACAATATGATTTTCATTAATAACAATATAACAAAATGTGTATACCGATATAATGTGTGTACATTCAGCAAGCACAGTGGAAGAAATTGATCAACCTCAGTTTTATAGAAATGTGTTGCTAATTATCAAGTCTCTGATAATAAAGAAGAGTTTACAACTGAGCCCTTCACGCAGGAATCAAAATAAGTTTATAAACTTATAATAATAATAATATGACATTTATCCTGATAATTATTGATGTCGACTGATATTGTTGATATATAATTTTCACTCATATACTGCCTCCGGAGATTCACAGTCTGCAGAGTCTTGTTAACTTTAAAAGGTTTAGAGATCACTAACAGTGCAGAGCGGATGCAAACTTACAACTCTCAACACACCCAATAAAAAACGTGCATAAAGTTTAACTGAAGTTAAACATTGTCCAATAATTTAACCATCCAGGATATATCCTTCTGCAGTGTGTGTGTGTGTGTGTCTGTGTGTGCTTAAAACCACACAGTGCACACACTGATCCACCTCCTGTAAGAGAAGTGTGTTGTTATGTAAGCACAGCATAGCTTCATGGGGTTGGGCCAAACATGCCTGAGCTCTCACACATCAATTTTTGGCTTCTGGGGCAGCGGCAGCAGCAGCAGCTTCAGTAACATGACACAGAGGAACACACTCACAGCGTCAGCAGCTTCAACACGCGTCTAAAGCTGAATTCAGAAGCACAGATAACAACGACTCTCTACAATCCTCTGAGGAACTTCGTGCGTGTTTTCCTGAGGAGTAATTTTAAGTTTTTAAAACGCTCAGTCGCAACACGCGCAGTGTCCATCGCTCCCGGTGAGGATTTAATCCGCAGATTTTAACTTTGAACATGTTGTAGATGAGTAGATATTAGTTTAACTCACCGGGCTTCAGCTTCATCCACGTCCCCGAGACTCCACTTTATCTAAAACACACACACACAAACACACGCACACACTGAGTATCAGCGTGAGAACACACACACACTGTTCCTCACACAGCTTCACTTTCAAATCTCGGGCTCACGAGAGGAGGAGACACGTGCACGCGCCCGATCACACAACAACACGCACACACACTGGTCTCAATGGCTTCAGAGAAAATTACTTTGACTTATATTCATTTAATGCTATTTAGAATCCAAATGTATGAAAACTGTTTATTTATAGAGAGCAAATGCTGTAAGTGTATTTTCCTTGCTTTAAATTTAGTGACTTATTGTGTGTTTAATGTTGTGATACTGAGGTATTAGTATTTTGGTATATTTTACAGCACTTACACGTTTTTTTGTTTTGATAACTTTGGCTCTTACAACCTTTGAAAGCACTTTTATATTTTACATTTATTTAATTAGAATCGCCATTACTATGTGTGCATGTATACAAAAATATGCAGATATACAATCTGAGTATTTATGTGTAATTAACTGAGAATAGGAGAATATTTGTGTAGATATATACATGTAAATAGGTATATAAATAATAATAATACAACTTTATTTGTATAACACATTTCATACAAGTAATGCAGCTCAAAGTGCTTTATATACAATATAGATAAAAATAAAAACATGCTTATAAAAATAAAACAATGTTAAAATATAATTCATATGAAAGAACATATTTTAAATAACATAAGAACATGTTAAAATGACATTTGAAAGAAAAGGAAATAAAAATAAAAACAAATAAAAACAAATAAAAAACTGAAAATAGTACATTTATGAGCTCTGTAGCTTTGGGATCATTCTTGTTATTAACATGAATAAAGTCTCCATTCAGAATTAGCCCAACATATCTGGTGACACCAAGTGATATCAGCTCTGAGTTCCTGCAGAAATAACGGTGAATGCTTTGGTGGCCGATATACTGTGATAATTAATATTGATAATTCCGCTTTGAACTCAACAGCTTCATATTGAAATGATGTAAATTCATCCAGGTCACTGCACATTAACTGTGTGGAGTAGATCACTGCGGCCCCTCCTCCTCCTCAGTTTAGTCCAGCTGACTGATACAACTCAAAGTTTGGACACACACAGACACACACACACACACACACACAGACACAGACAGACAGACACACACATTAAAGCTGAACTCCTTCATGTTCACACAGTTGAGAACGTTATCATCCCAGAAGATTTGATTTTATTATCAATATGATGTATTGCCTGTTGCTGTTTTCTTGTTATACTGTTAACTCTGCAAAGCACTTTGGTCAAACAAGTTGTTTGAAATGTGATATATATTAATAAAGTTGACAGTGACGTTGACACATGATTTAAAGGTTTTTATTCCACTGAAGTAAAACATCTTAACCGAAACATCTCTTCACAATAAAGTTAAATGATTGATGAGGATTTTATTTTGTCCCCATAAGGAAAACAGTGTCCTTCTAATGTGCATTTGCAGATAGGTAATAATAATAATGTAAACTAAATATAATATTCATATTAAACATTGTGAGTATTAAACATGCAAGGAGCACTGAAAATTCCTGAGGCCACGAGGAGAAGTAAACTACAAGGTCCTTAAAAACTACAACTCCCACACGCGGGTCAACTCTCGCGAGACTTCGTGTGG
This sequence comes from Hippoglossus hippoglossus, assembly GCF_009819705.1. Taxonomy (NCBI): domain Eukaryota; kingdom Metazoa; phylum Chordata; class Actinopteri; order Pleuronectiformes; family Pleuronectidae; genus Hippoglossus; species Hippoglossus hippoglossus. The sequence goes on along the minus strand of NC_047156.1, from coordinate 5,527,601 downwards.
AACAGCTGACAGTGCAGTGAAGGTGCGACGTCTCGAGCAGTTAGCGAGTTAGCCAGTTAGCCTCCCGAACATTTTGACTTTCATCACCGTGTCGGCGCCGATAATCATCACAACATGGCTGAGACGGACCCCAAGTCTGTGCAGGACCTCACTAACGTGGTGAGTCGCCAGTAGCTTCGCCCTCGTTAACCACACTGGCTCAGCAACGGCAACAACGCTGCTAAAGCTGGCTAGCTATCGTTAGCTAGTTAGCAAGCAACGGCTAGCTAGAGTTTAGCTAATGTGTAGCTTTTCGTTCCATTTGTGTTTGTCTGTATAATAACAAAGCGCGTGTGTAGTGAACGTGTTGTGTTGTTTGCGCTTCCACGTTGTGTTGTGATGTTGTTGCTCTTCAGAGTCACGTCACTCCATCACAACTAGTAAAAACGCTTAGTGTTACATAAACAGCTCAAGCTCGTGTGTGTGTGTCGCTTCAGATGCGTTTGCATGAATCGTAACTTTTACAGTTGTCGATGTCGTTCGTGTGGAATCATTTGCGGTTTCGATCAGAAGTCACACAATTGATTTAAAGTTAATCTCTTGCATCGGTATGTGAAGAGACAGCTGAGGTTGTGTTTTTTTGTGTTGTCATGGTGATGAGCTGGAAGACGAGGCCACGAGTTTCGGACAAAATGTTCATCTCTAAAAAAGATTTTATATAAATAATATAACAATATCTTACGCGATGTGTTCTCAGAAATTGTGGCATTAAGCTTATTAAAACTTCCCCCTTTTTCCTATAAATGTTAAAGGAGGTGTACATGGAGTTATGTTTTCAGTTATTCACTTTATTTCATCAATGCATTGTCTCACGGTTAGAGTTTCACCAAATGCATCTGAGGATGAAATGTAATGTAATGTGGTGGATGATCAAAATAAACTTCCTTCATATAAACATCTGGATAAGTTGCTTTGCAAAGTTAAAACTGAAGAATTTAGGGCAAACGACAGGAAACGATTTAAAGCAACGTTAGGGCACAGATATAAGAATAAAACTCTACAGAGGAGAAAAGGGTAAAACCTAAATGAAATAACACACGAAAGTTAAAACAGTTGGGCAGATCAGAGCTACATTAAAAGGAAATAAATGAATGCAATCCAATTGAATTCAAAAAAGTGTATTAAACTACTGATCAGTGTCAGGTGGCATAAATACACTGATGGAGCCACATTACGTGATGAACAATTAAGAAAATGTTCTGCAGTGAATCAAAATGATCTCCCATGGTTACAGAGCTTTTACATTGTTGTCAAGGAAACAAGATACTTATGTTATCATTGTCTTGCTGCCTTTTTTCCGTCTTTAAAAATCATTCATAGAGCTCCAGCGTGGTGAATCATAGTTGGTGGTGCCACTGCCCTGTGTTGTTAATTTGGTTTGGAGCACTGGCTTTTGTTAGAATTTAAATTCCATCTTCTGTGAACCATTCACTTACAGTATCTGTGCCGTTTTGTGTTACAGGTCCAGACTCTGCTGCAACAGATGCAGGACAAGTTCCAGACCATGTCAGACCAGATCATCGGCAGAAATATCCTATCATGAAAAACACCAGCTGTCACTTATTCATTAACATTCATAGTTGAATTTCATTTCATGCTTAGTCCCTAATTAACTCTTTGTTCATTGTTTAATCCAACATCTCCTTCTTGCTGCACTTTCAATCCAATGAATACTGATTGACAAACATCATTTTGCCCATTTAATAGTAATGTTTTTAGTTATTTACCTTAACCGTCCTTCCACTCGATGAGATGAGCACACGTATTGATGACTTGGAGAAGAACATCGCTGACCTGATGACCCAGGCGGGTGTGGAAGAGATCGAGGCACCGCCAGAGAAGGCTAAAGAGGGTCAAGGCTCATAATGAAGGTGAGAACGACGTCCAGTGAGCTTTCCACCTAGGATTTCACATTTCTTTCTCTTCATCTCTGTCCCGTTAAGTATAGTAAAATGTGAATGAATGCCTCCTCAGTCTCGGACCATTTGTTTTGTCTGTCCCGCAGATAACAAGGTGTGAAGTCGGTCCTAACTCCGGGAGCAGCAGACTTTCTCATCCCTGAAAATGACTTCTATTGATTTGGTTTGTCGTTGTGTGAAATGCTTTTTTATATATATTGAATATTGTGATACACGGTTACAGTTGTGTAATGACTTGGAAAGCTGAACATTATTTGTAGGCTAGAATAGTGTGACATGCCCTCCGGAACTTAAAGTGCTCACATGCGGGAATGCAACTTTGGATTTTAGTGTGTCGACTTGGGAGGTATTTTTTTTTTCCCCGGCTGCCATCGTTTGTCGTAGTTAATTCGGTCCCGTGAGGCGAAGGCCGACGGGGACAGCTTTGCTCAAGCCTGTGCTGAGAAGTGTAACCGGCAGGCTGACGGGCCAGTAGAAGCTCCACCCCCACCAACACGAAACATCTGAAGCCTGCAGTGTTTTACAAGCAGCACTGTTAACGACCAAGATGTTAGATGCATTCCAGTTCTGATTTTCTTCTATTAAAGCTATTTAATACGACGCTGTTTGTCATGTATTACACAATATTTGTCCAGGTGCTGAGTCATTTTTTTAAAATAATTAACTCTGAGGTGCTCAGTGTTGTTCAGTTTATTTTTTCAAGCTGTATTTTAAGAAGCAAATAATCTGGAATGACTGTTGCATGTTTTTTTTGCTCTACATTGTTTATGATGTATTGGAATGACTTTATTATTACACTTTAAGGTCTGCTGAGCAACAGGGAATTTATCTTCTATATCGTAAAAAATGTTATGTCACATTTATCACAGATGGAATTAGAGATATTTGTCATTTGCACACAAAGGTTGATTTTTGACAAACTGTAAATACGCTGTCACTGCATAACAGGAACCTTTATTCAAATGAATGCAAACACAAAATGTAAAAACAAAATGACTAACCAACATTATTCAGAATGAAGTGCCAAAAGTAACAGGATGGAATAACAGCAGTAAACAAAACATGTCACAAGGATGGAGCTTGATCATGTCACATGATCTCAGAGTTCAACATCAGCAGTCTTTGAAGGTACTGATGCAACATTAAAGTACTGTATGTTATATAAAGTGAATGGTTCCTTAATTGCGTCACAGTTTCAGCTCACGAGAAGGTTTCAGAAGTTTGAAGTTAGAACTCAAAGTCGAGCTCCGTCATGTCGATGGCCCAGGCAAACTTGTCCCTTTGGCTCTTATTATATATTTTTTCTACAGGCACCTCCATGTTCTTACTCCTACAACAAACAGAAAACAAGACTGTCAAGTATGCACTGTAAAATAAACATTAAACAACCAAACAGTTCTAATAGCTTGTGAAATCTTTCTTTTTTAACGATCTGCTGCTGCTGGAATACAGGCAGTTAAAATGGAAGCAAAACCAGAGAAGACAAGTGCTTGAACTCTTCGAAATATTTATGTCCGAAGAAATGTCAGAAATCATTGCAAATCTATTGATCTGAAAATACATTCATTCGTCTGTTTGAACTGTTAAACATTGTGGTCTTTGTAGACCTGGCCACACAGGTTTCTTCTGACTGACTCATCAGTAGGTGGGTTAATACTTTGATCCACTGAGCTCAACCAACATGAGCAAGTTACCATGGTGATCCACTCTGATTAAAAGTAAACCATCGTCATTACACAGAAAAGCCTGATGAGTAATCGTGGCCCCAGGTAGAGGAGGTCATAGTTCAATTTAAAACCTACGTTTGGTTGATTTTACGTAGGTTTGCACATGTGTGAATTTGTGTTTTAACCAAAACCCCAGAGTCCAGATCTGTATTCACTCACCAAGCCACACTAATGCGTGGGTCCAGATAGTTGAGCTTGGAGGTACCCAGTGCAACCTGTTTGTTCTCCTCTTTATCAGTCGCCTGGACCTCCATCTTCAGCAGCTGCTCTTCACAGCGCTGCACCGCTCCCTTCTTCCGCTCCACCAGCCTGTCAGAAAACAGGCCCAAAAAGATAGTTGCAACAGAGTGACACAGTTAAACTTGTCAGAAATGGGATTATTGATTTGGAGGAGACCTCTACTGTGGATTATTTTCATGATCTGGGCAAGCAAAGAGCAAAAAGGAGTGTTTCATCACTCGGGTGAGGATCCCTTTGTAAATAACTGCAGCCTTCACAAAACCACTAAACCCACCAAAAAAAAAACACGTCAACGTAAAACATGCCATTCAACACCAGGTAGATTTGATTACTGGCTTAAATCTCTTCATAAATATCCTTTTTGCTGTCTCAAATGATTTACATATTGCATAATGTGAAAACCGTACTGCACAGCAATGTACAACCAACAGTGTTGGTAATTGCCTTTTTACTCGGGGCAGAAAACACAAAAATATTAAAAAGCAGAGAAGCTGTGAGTTAAGAGCGAGGCTGAATTTCAAGATCTTGTGTTTCCTGTGGCTAAACTGAAGCTCATTATTCACACTGAAGCAGTTATGTAAGCTGTCTGGGTACTTTTCTATGGAGGATGTAACTGTGTATAGCGGGGCTTCTGTTTTAAGACTGTTTTAATGTCCCCAGCGTGACACTTATTAAAAAAAAAATTCTCCACTACTGCAATACTTACACCTGCAGCTTTGGGTCTGGGCTGCCTTTGGTCTTGGCCTCCTTCTTCACCTGTTTCAGCTCCGTCTTCACCAGGGCCAGCTTCTCCTTTCTAGCATCAATCTGGGTGGAGCACATCAGGGTATTGGCATATTTTTATACATATATATTACTGTCAGCCTCAAGGTATCGTTTATTAGGCAGTAATGGTTACAAAAAACATGTGAAATTACAATTGTTCCTGCCTATGCATTGTGATGCAAATGTTAATGTGATGAATAAGACATTCTTACCTTGGCCTGTAGATTTGCCATAGACTGCTCAAAGGTCTTTGGCAGCGCCCGCTGATGGTTACAGAGAATAGCAACTGCTCTGTTCGCTCTGTTGTAGGACAGCAGTTTCTCCACCTCATTGTCAGACTCTTTGGAGGACGACAGAATAGTAATTTGAGTTTAGGCAATTAAGTCCAACCGAGAACATGTATCTAAGCCCGAATCGTGCAAGTTTAAAAGATAAAATCATGCTGGCATCCCTCGTGTTGTTACTGCACACACACCATCCGCACCACACGCACAATTACAGGTTGCTGCCATTTCATTTCATTCATTCAGATCTCCAGTAGCTTCGTCTTTTTCTTCCTGGGGTTCAAACAGCACACACTGCAACTACATGTCAGACTTCAGATTGGCTCTCAGTGGCAATCCAGAAATGAGAAGCGAGTGTGACACTTCCATCTCTGAATGAGAGACGGTGGCAGACTCAGCCCATGGGAGCCCGATAAGAGTGAAGCAGAGACGCACCACACTGAGCAAAGTGATAACGTTCTCCTGCCATGGCTGGAAAAGCTAACTGACGTCAGGGTATCTCATATCAAACGGGCTAAAAATAACAAAAAGTCAGAAGTGTGGTAGTGTTTTTTATCACGACTCCCTGACACATGCAGCCGGGCAATGAGACAATCAAAAGAGGCAGAAGAATAAAGCGCTACTGTAATTAAAGCAACACCGTGTAACATTTACTGAGCAACAGCGCCCCCTGCAGGTGACAAATCATATAAGGCTCCTTGGCCAAGAAATTAAAGTGGTTTTCATATCTAGAAAAAATAACATCTATCAATGTGTTGAGTGGAGTTTAGTCATGTAGTCCCACTCACTGAACTGAAACATAACTGAATGGTGGATATTACCCATGATCCCCGGCTTCCAGGCCCAGCAGAGCTGTAACTAATACACCAAAAACTGTTTGAATTCTTCATATTAAAAAAGTATTGGAGATAAACGTTTTTTTTAATGACTTCAACTGATCTACAGTTCAGCTTCACTCTTCAACTTGCTGGACCTGATTCTGAGAATTGAAGCTGCGACTGTCCCTCACTTCTCACAGGAGATTGGTACCTGCTCATAGAAGTTACAGAGCGAGAACAGACGTTCAAGGTGCGGAGTGGGAATGAAGGAGGAAACATTCTCCCCATTTCCAAGTCGGTGAACCATCAAACCATCGAAGCTGCCGTTTCAAGGTGAAAAAGTTTTATAGTGTTGCTTTAAGGTGTCGGTATCTGTCCTGCAGCTGAATATGAGCCAGCGCTTTATAAGCTTGAGTTTGTCACAGAGCGATTTATTTAAGGTTGGCCTGCTTTATAGTGTAGTGAATGTGTGAATTACTGTTTGTGAGCTCTTTGAGCTGCTCCTGCAGGACGATGGAGGCGTTATACGTCCTGAAGACCTTCGCAGTCAGACCCGGCATCAGGGAACTGAGATGCTTGTTCATCAGGCCTGTCTGCAATGAGGAGAAATGGGGGGGAAAACAGTGTCAAAGAACAACAGAGCCACAATCAAGACATGTCCTCGCCCACTAGGTGGCACTGTGGTATTGTAAGACCTCAGTTTGAAGCACCTGTAATATACCCTAACAAATAAAACACATAATATACCATCTCAGCCTTCATTATCATCATCCATTAGAGCAGGAAGATTAAAAAAGATCACAGTGCTATTTCCCCCCCTGACATTTCTTTAGGTTTTTATAACAAGTTGAAGCTGCCACAGCTAATGGTTTGATGGCCATTAGCTGCTGTGAAATGGCTGCAGCTTCACCAGAAACCGCAAAGAGATGAAATGGAGTTCAGACTGTGAGGGCACAGGACAAAACAAACATGTACGCTCACTGCACAAGTCCTGATATGAGGTGCAAACACATGGAGGAGTTGGGAGGCAGATTTCTAAACATAGATGAAAGCAGACAAATGTGTAGGGGGTGAAACACACAGATGAGTTTCAGTGGTGAGCTCACACCTCCGATAGAAGGAGAAAATAATTCCGGTGAAGATTACAATAATGATGTGGTTGGTTTAATCAGCGTGGGGTCAGCACGCGGCCGTCTGGGGCCACAGACGGCATGAGTCTGTGCGTGTCGCTGCAGGAGCCTATTAAAAACAGGACGAGGGTGGGTTTCCATGCATGTACGTACGTGTGCACGCATGTACTATGGAGCACACTGGCACACCAATTTGCTGTCGTGCCCGACTTGCTAATGAGCAACCTAACTCTGCCCCTGAAATGCTAATGAAGGTCTCTGCAAGTGTGAGGGGCAGGTGTGAGAGATGCTGCACACCAACTCCCTTGGCATGGTGTGTTGTGTGCACAAATGTGTGTGTTTGTCCTCCATGTTACCTCCTAAGGCATCATTACAACGTATCATTACTACACCTCTAAAATACACAATGATACACTCTTAACACACTGGTAGCCATTTTGTGGTGATGCCAACTGATGGAAGAGAGAAATATTGACCGTTTCCATTCTTAACCACTTGCGATGATCTGTGCATTTTTCACCTGTGTGTTCTCAGCATCAGTTTCCTTCTCTTCGGATAAATGGTAGAAAAGGAAAAACATAAAAACTACACTACACCGCAAGTGGTAAAGAAATGAGGTTACAGTTAACCTGAGTGTTTGTACTGCAGCTCTGTTGACAGGACGCGTCCTGACAAACACACTGTAGACAGTAGCAGCAGCCAGCAGGGGAATATCCTCAGTAGACACAAGCTTCGTTTATGTTTCTAAATAAGCACCATTATGCTCTGATTCATTTAATTCCTTGTCTAACAATGCAGGTGAAGATGACACAGCAACATATCTCTGTAATTCACTCCAGTCACTGCAATGTTATTCAGAAATCTGTCACAAAAGACACTAAATTTCTGCTATGCTGGGCCTTTAAAAATGATCAGTATGCTTCAAGCAAAGTGCTTGTTGGATAATCAATTACTGTCTGAAACCCTCTTGTCCCACAGTTTTCTGCTGTTTCAACTTTGCCTTTTTCCAGTGTTGAGGTTGTGCCTTTCACGGTGGTGACACCTTAACATTTAGAAGACTGCACCAATGTCACCTCGCCTCAAGCCGGAGTATGAAAGGAGGAAGCGGCGTCTCCACCTTACAGTCGGTGCACGCAATGACCAATCCTCCAAGCATATCCACGGCTTGAGGGACTGCGTCCGAACAAGCTTTGAATTTTATGAAACCAGCAATGGGCGCACTCACAATTTCCAGCTAGAACAGCTATAAACTGTTTGACCTTAAGACGTGGTTGGATGACACGTTGTACAAACTATCAGGCCTAAAGCATACGAGCAATAATATCATAATAAGGTTTTCTTGAGAATATCCACACTTGACCCAGCCTTAGGACTTTTCTATTTGCACCATTTAAAACAACTTTGCAGACACTGACAGATCAGTTTGTGTTAAATCCTAAATTTTGCACAGGTTTGAGCAGCATCACATCATTATAATAAATAATAATAACAAACTTGATTTATATAGCACCCTTAAAAACACATTTACAAGGTGCTTAACACATTTTTTGTGAAAAACAATAGGAAACTATTTAAAAGCAATTTGAAGATAACAATATATGCATATATATTTTGGATATTTAGATAGAATGTGGCCAACTCAGTCACCTCTTTCCAAACTGTGCATAAAACTTCATGTGAGCAGCACTGAAGCAATTAACCAAGCTCAGCAGCCAAGTCAGTTAAGGTCCAAACATCAGAGAGGCTGTTAATGGAACATGGCTCTGAGAACTCTCTACCTCCCTTCACTCTTCATATTTTACATTTACCATTTAGTCCAAGTATTCCATTTATTTTTTTCACTTCCCTTTGAAAAAAAACAGCTGAGGAAATCAGCAGCACGCTCTCCAGTTCCATTCTTTCCATCTTTCTCCATCATTATTACTACATCTGCCTCCTCACCTCCGACGTACACCACCTGCCCGGGCTGTCACTTCTGGCCGTTTCCCCTTCTCCCTCCATCTTTCCGACTCCTACCTTTTCCCAGCCGTTGTCCACCTTCTCCCTCCTAACCTGCCCTCACCTGGACCAGCTGTCATTTTCCTACCACTCTACTGTTACACACACACACACACACACAGACAGACAGACACTCCTCTCTCTCTCTGTGTGTGTGTGTGTGTGTGTGTGTGTGTGTGTGTGTGTGTGTGTGTGTGTGTGTGTGTGTGTGTGTGTGTGTGTGTGTGTGTGTGTGTGTGTGTGTGTGTGTGTGTGTGTGTGGGGGGGGCCTGGCCTTTCAGGGTGTCAATCAGGCCTGCCCACAGCAGCTATTACCATTCCACCTCCAACATACCCTGACATTTCCCGACACACTAGAGGGCAGAGCGCAGAGGCACCACACTCCCTCCCTGCAATCGCTCCTTCTCTTCATCTCACCCTCTCACTCCTGTCCGGTCTGGGGGTCTTCATTTTCCCACCTGTCAGTCTTTATAACACGTCGCTGCCTCTCACGCCTTCCTTGTGCTTTTCTTATCGGCATATCTTCCTCCCTCCATTTCATTAAACGCTTCTCTTCCGATGTGGCCCTTAATCTGTTGCATACATTCGCACCTACAACCTCTTCTCTCTTTGAGAGTTTCACTTAACACTCAAGGTCACAAGCTGCTGTCGCCTGGTTTCCACTGTAACTAACCTGCATTGATTGACACTGAACGTTTCCCCGAGAAGGACAACATGACGTGTAGATTCAAACAATGCTGTTGATCTTTTGTTTTATAATGACAAGCAGCCTGAGAAGCCCCATGTCTCCTTGCGGAGGAGTCGCCTCACTTCTGTGTGGCCCTGCAGCCTGCAGCTACATGAAGAGGTTGAAAGGACGGCAGATTTCTTATTTTTTTGGTGTGGAAATTCATCTGCCCACCATGTTCACTCTCAATTTTCACTAGCGCAGTTTCATTTTTATCTGCCAGAGTCCATCCCCCTTCTCTCTTTTGAAACTCCTTTTCTGCTTTCACTCTCCCCGCTTCCAATATTCTCCCTCTTCTCCTCACATCACGTTACTCCTTTCATCTCTCCACACCAATGGTTCATCCTCATTCAATCTCATCTCTTACACCTTACAATTTAGTCCCTGCTCTTCCTTTACCATACCCTTCTGTGCCCAGAAAATATTTTTAAAAAAAATGTACCTCTAATTTGCTTTCAGTCCATTTCTTCAAATATTACTCTCCTCAGGGGGTTTCGCACACTTTTTTCACAACCCCAAAGAATAAAGATCCGTTACTCTTTACTTGTGAGCAGATAATACCAGAGGATTTTGTTTGCCACTTCCATTTTTCAATACCAAGCTGTAGAGCGTCAGCTTGGCAATGTTTTTTACAAAATATATCATCTTTAACATGTTTATAATAAAACATGCAAAACATTTGAAGAAAGAAATGTAGAGGCAGTTGATGAGATACTCACATTAAGTCTGTCAAAGAGGTCATCTCCAGGTTCTTTGTTCTCCAGGAAGAGTTTAAGGTTCTTAAAAACCTGAAATAATACACACATTTTTAAATTACAGTACGTCCCAACCAAATCTGACGTTTCACTATTTTATTTAATACTCATATTTGGGTTGAATAATTAACAATCATAGAGATAAATGTATATAAAAGGTATAATTAGACTTTTTAGTTTATGTCCCATCCACTGACATGGAGGAGGACCTATACTGTAGCAAGCCACCAGGGGGCAATCCAGATGCTTTTCCTTCCCTTAGGGAGCTTCAATCACAATCTCTGGTAAGGACATGGTGTGTTTATATGGTTGGAAGGGAACAGGAAGCCAACCAATCACGTATCAATTATTCAACACTGCCAACATTACAGGCCTGACTGGGGCAATTTGAATAAGATGGAAGCAAAACATTGGAGATTCAATTACCTTCAATTTCAATAAATTCAACAGGAGAGGTGGAATGTGGCAGTGGTTCTTTAAAAGCTACTTTGAGTCAAATCTAAAATACAAATGGTGAAATTACACAGTGAATACACATTATAATTCACTTTACATATAAGGAGTGTAGTGTGCATGTGTTTGGAGCCTGAGCAAAATCAACACAATTATTGCTGACATTTCCAGCGACTCCACAGATGCACCAGTCCCCAAATAAACCAGTGAAATGTGCCAGACACCAATTAATAGCAACAGATGTGTTGCTTTATAAACCAGACGGACATATTTCACTTGGTGGTTTGCTAACCCCCCCCCCCCCGACCGGAGAAATCAACAGAAAATATATATTAAAAAAAGAAGAGTACAAGTGGATAAAAAAAATTCAAAAATCAATGTCAGTCTAGAAGTTAGAGAAGCACAGAGACCGCAGTGAACTTCCCTAATTGGTCGAGTGATGTGTGTGTGCGTGTGCATTTGCTGAGATGGGAATAATCATTTAGAAAACAGATAGATATATAAATATTTAACAGGCTTAAAGTACTCAACAGAAAAACATTTATGCAGCTGCAGGTGTCCCCACATTCAGGGGCTGTTTGATAAAGTCGTTCAGCGTCATTCTGATGTAAGTGCGTCCTTGTTCATAAACAACACAACAGATTCTCTGAGGTGGTAACGAGTCACTGGCGAAGGATGCATGTGTGGGAAAGGCAAAGAAAACACATATGGATCGCGTATTATCTGATACATCAAATATTTATAACCCCAAGTATCATTAAATGTTGTCAACCCCCACCAGAGGTTAAAAATGAAAATGTCTTCCCGCTATCCTTCCATTTTATACCGAGTGACATTTAGCTGCAATCCCACTGATTTCCCTGGGAATTTATAATGCTAAAATATGCGAGGGACTAATTAATACTAAGTAATGTGTTGCTTTTGAATGCACGTATGAATAATTATATGTTCTGCCAAGAAACAAAACACTTTGGCTGTCAGGTGCTAACATTTCTTTTTCCATCTCTGGAGCAGAAGATAGCCGGAGCCGACACCAGAGGAGGGGTTGGAAATTTGCATATGCATATGCTCCCGCAGTGCACACAAACATACACAGACACACACACACAGACACACAAACATACACAGACACACATTTTGTCATAGGCCACTTTGGGGAACATTAAAAACCCTTCATCGTTCATTTCTTGACAACTGACTGCAACCATAACCACTACTTGAAAAACCCTTAGCCTTAAACTAATAATTCTTAATCTTAAAACACATCATTACCTTATGTTAAGAGGTTATGTTTTCATCTGTGTTTGTCATTACACAAAACCTACTGGATGGATTACCACCAAACCTGGGCCAGGAAAAGAACCCATAAAACTTTGGTACAGATCCAGAACATTTTTTTCACTTATGTTTCATGGAAATAATTCATGGATCTTGATTTGCACATTTACGGGACCGATATTTATGAATTCTACAATTTGGTGCAGCTGGACTGAATGTCAGTGGACTATAGGGCCTCGATCGAGGTACGTGCTCTACTCAGATTAGAAGCGTGACCAGTTTACTTAAACCAGGTCATGTTGCTTGGATGCAATGACCAGCTTCAGGTTACCTCAGTTGGAAGGTTAAAATTCCCCCCCCCATGAAGATGTAATCCAAGAGCAGCAGAGTGGAGCAGAGGGACAGTTCAGCAGTTCTAACGGACAAATTAAACCAGCACAGCCACAGGAATCCAATCTACAGTTGTGGCTCGAGGACATTTCTCAGTTCCTTCTCTGCTTCAGGCTGTGCGTGCACGTGTGTGTGTGTGTGTGCACGTGTCAATATGCACGCATGTGACCTTCTCTGCAGGGACTTCTGCCAAAACCCAAAGGGCAACACCTAGATTATTATAATGAAATATGTTGGTTTTTCTTGTATCTCAATGAACAGCCCTTATATTGGAGTATTTTTGCTGATGTCTTTTCCAATGGAGAATTGATTTGTGTTTTATGAACTACATTAAGTAGCTTAAAAATATTATTCACAAAATTAAATTTCAGATGCAAACAATAACAAATGACAGGTGGAGAGGATGGATGCAGGTTCGGAGGTGTTAATCACTTTGTGCGTCTTTTTTTCCCTTTACCTTCTTGATGACGGGGACTTTGTTGTAGTAGCGAATGGAATCTTTACCCAGGAAGTCGAACTCCACCACACAATCGCTGCCGTCCAGCTGCTCGTGCAGCGTGATGTGCTCGACACGGAGCGAGCAGCAGCCCACCGTGTCTGCCGTCTCTCCCTCCTCCTTCTCATTACCAGCTCTCAGTGCCAGCTTGTTTGGTGCAGAAGATGCAAAGATAAAACACACGTCAAGGCCAAAGACACACAACCATCGAGGACTCTAACCAGCAACTCTTCCATTCACAGAGCAAACGTGAAAAATCAGACGACAATTAAACGTATTCATAAACACACGAATACTCGAATTAAAGTCCGTGATGAACGCAACAAAGCTGAATCTGAATAGAAACGGTCTTTGGCACGAGCCAGAAGCAATCACACACTCAATCTATCTTTTCACTCAGTGCAGACTGAGATTAGCTCGGGGAAGAAAATGGCTACATATAATCAATTTTCTTCTTGTAGAAGATCTTCCATCTTGCTATGAGAGAAAACAGAAGAGGCAATCAAGACACATTGCATTGATTTCCAGTACGTCCACATGGCCCTTGGTATTAGACCTGGGCATTAAGGAGAATCTGACACTGACAAAGGTTTCTCTCTCTGTGTAAACATTAAACTTCAGTTTTTCCTTGTGAGCCATCACAGGAGCAGACCTTGTCTATGAAGTAGAGGGCCACGGCTCTCTGGCGAGTGACCATCTCTTTAGACTTGAGATCCAGGAGGTATTGGTTACGAATACTCTCCACGCATGTCTTCAGTTTCCTGGCGACCTCGTATTTCTCCCAGTCCTTCTCTCCCTGCATTGACAGAATGACAAGAAGCAAGACGGGATGAATAGGAGGAGCAGAAATAGAAAGCGAGAGTGAGCTTTCTCTGAAAACAAAGTACTAAAGAGACACAACAACAACATGACACCATTTTCCTTGAAAGGTGTCAAATTAGATTGTTTTTTTCCAAAGGTAATCATGACGTGAGTGCAGCCTGTTAAGTCGCACAAAAGAAAATATAAAAGCACACAACTATAATGACAGGATTCTCTCTTGCTGTAGGTTATTATATTGCAACCAAGAAAAAACAATTAAACCCATCATCAGTGAAGACACACATACATATTGTCATGGAGACTAAGTGGAATAACTTAACCTTTACACATGAAAGATGGAAAATGGGAGGAGGAGGAGACCATGAATGAAAATGGGAGATTATAACACAAAGATAACCCACAGGGGGATTCCATTTACACTCCACACACCAGCATTATGGAGTTTTTATAGTTAAGAAATAAAAACATCCTTGCAAATCTGTTTCCTCTGCAAAGAAATGCTCTCCTAGGGTTCTGCAGGTTTCATCAAGTTAATTTTAAAACTTTTACTGAGGTAATGAATGACATTTAAGACTTATAACTTCTCATAATCAAGGGTAGGGTGAGGTAGCCTAGCAGAGGATAACCCTGATATGCCACATTATCCTGTATAGTTTAGGCAGAGACAGTAGGTATCCAGTCTTTACTACAGCCAAGCCAACATTAAGACCTCACCTGCCTTAACATGTTAATGCAGAGTATCCCTGTCTAATTCAGTAGGAGGCTTTTCCCTGTTTGCACCCGACCGACGGCCTACCTTGAGTTTTGAGTTGGCGTTGAGCATGATGTATTTGATGGAGCCCTGGATGTTCTCAGTCCAGCTGGCCAGCCACGTCACAGTGTTGTCATGCCGAACCTCTTTCCAGCGGTGACCAGCAGGGGGCAGCGGGACACACGCTTCTCTGTCAGAGCAAGAAAAAAACCAAACAGTTCCAGCAATGGAGCACTTGACCCTGATAAAACCTGCTGAATATAAATGTGAGACACCCGGTACCTGATATAGATACAGCAAATGTAATTTCAATCATTGTGAAGAAACACACGAGTACAAGAAACGTTTTCATTCAGCACTCGAGGCCACTGAGTGAATAAGTCATGCATAGCTACAATTCTTGAGCGATACAAACCATATTCTAGTGGTTAGACATTCTGTGTTGCAGTGTATTACCATAATCTGTGCAGCTGTCAAAAAGGCTACGCTTTGTTGCCTTGCAAGAAAGATGGTAATGTACTTTTTGTGGGAAAAGATAGAAGTGGTTTCTCTGTGAATCCAAACTTTTAAACACTTTGTGCACTGAGGTCTTGGTTTATTTTCTTGAAGTCAGTGAATAAATCTTGTGACAGTCCCACTCTCACTTGCTGCAGTTGATGATGACGTCCTCTGGCTGGATCCTCTTCTTCAGCATGCCCTGCTTGGGGTGTTCGCCTCTGCCCCTGAACAGCCCTGGAGGCTCAATCTTAAAGTTGCCGATACGCTCTTTGTGGTGGTCCAGCATGCAGAAGCCATACTCATCCACTATCTTCTGATTGGCTTCTTTCAAAGCCTTGAGATATCGAGCATAAAAAAAATACACAGAACCTAAATGATCTACGCCAACCTTCTTTAGACGCTGACAGGAAGATGTGAAAGCAACATCAAGCACACGTGCAGAAGGAAAAAAGCTAGAGTCTCTTACCAGCTTCTCCTCCTTGCTCATGTTTTTCCTGACCTCCACCTTGGCTTTGTGCATCGCGTGGATCTCTCCAAAGTCACATTTGTCAAGAACTTGAATCAGTGATCTCTCCTCATGGGTCATCTCCTACACACAAGTGTGGGCATTTTTTACTAATTGACATTTCAAATATATTCTACAAAATCATCAAGGATTGATCTATTAAAATAATAATTAATATTCCAGGAAGCCATCAGTTTTTTAAATAATACATGTACACATATATACAATATACATCTCCTGTGGCTTCACTTGTTTTACACTTTCTTGTGATGCAGAAATTATTCAAAATTTAAAAAAACAACCATTTTATCAATATGAATTAAAATCTTCAGAACAATACATTAAGCTAAGAAGTGCAGGGGTCTAAATAAGATGATTAAAACAATAAAGCCACTTTTACTAGAAACTGAGCCTTTTACTCAAATCTCCGAGCGCATCTACAACACTAATGTTCCGAGTCCAAAACCTTTAACTTGAGGAGGAGGCAGACAAAAGGTCTGCACACAACATTACATTATTAAATTTACCGGGAGCTATTAATCGAGTGTGCAGAACCTTTGTCTGTTCAAATAACGCATTACAACAATAATGTATCATAAAGACCAAATACGACAAGCATGATCGGAGCAGATCAGTGACCTTTCATTTAATTACTCATCTTTATGGAGGCGCAGAGGACGAGGGGAAAAAAGGAAAAAGTGGTGTCGTTACGAAAGGCCAGAGTAGAGACCATTTCCTCTCTGCACCAGCTTCACCAACCGTAGTGACGCTGCAGCAGCGGCTGAGTTTCAACTTTCTAAAGTTGCTGCACACGGGGTCATTCTATTGATGAGGTCACTAACAGGGCAACGGGACGGAGTGTCTCAGTGGAGACTAAATGGTTCCTCTCAGAATCGTCTGGGTTTTAAAACGTAATGACAGCATGAAGGCTTTTAATACAGCCTGCTGCTGTCGGGCCAGAAAGGTGCACCAACTACAGGCGGACATCAAAAATGGCATTTTAAAAAAAGGTCATATTGACCTAGAGCAGAACAATATAACAGTAAAATAGGGAAATGTTTTTTAACGACCCCCCTCATCCCCACAGCAGTGCTATTAAAGAAAAAATCTACAATATTTATCACATAAAAACATAGATCTTAATATAAGGGAGACTTAAATTGACAAATTAAACCTGAACATATCCATTCAGGATAAAAGTAATGACTCATCAGGTTTGTCAGAGCAGGACCACTCTCGAAGTTTTGTTGTGCAAAAACAGACCTCTACATAAACACACATGTGCTAACACATACACACACACACACACACCTCTCTGCAGACACACTCTGACAGTGTGGACACGCAGTCAGTCTGCGTGTCTAAGCATGACTGACACCCGACAGTGGGCGGGCACTGGGGGCAGTGGAGCGAGGAGAGTTTTTTTCCGGCTATAATAAAACACTTTAATTGGATTTGTTCATATGCAGGGGAGCTACTTGTATGGATTAGCATATCAATGCCTTCACACAAATCGTATTTTCAAGTGCATTGAGCACTAAGCAGCGCAAAATTAATTCTGCATGATATGCCTTGGGGCTTGGCACTTGTGTTTTCTCTACACAGAGGACACCCTGACACCCTGTCACACACATACTTTTCCACACACTCTCCTATTTACAGCACACACATATTCTAACACAAAGCTCTGAGTACAGACAACTTACACTGTAATTGGATGTTATCAAGCTAAAGTTTTCGCAGCTGACATTTTCAGAAGCTGACACTGTTTAGATGTTGTACTTTTTATGCCAACGTAAGCATTGTTCAACTGAGGGAACAGCAGAGTAAAAACGGTTGATACAGGGAGGTTTTAGCTACGACAACTTATTCATGTATACAGCAAATTATCCAGAGCAAACAAAGCTTGCAATCATCAGCGCTGTAGCAGAATCAAGGGGAAATGTTGCAGGACGAAAAAACCACAACAATTCACATTGAGAAAAATCTGAGAAGACTTTAGTACAGCACGGGAGTGTGTTTTATTTGAAATTTTATGGAGATGTCAAATTCTGTTTATTTCATTTTCATCACTAGGGATAAAATTCTGAGCTGCGGGAATCAGCTGTAAGAGGCAGTTAGGGTTTTTTTCTTTTTTCTTTCCAGAACTGAAGAAGAGGAAGAAGAAACACCTGCTCACTGTCAACACTTGCTCAATGAAGAACATTTCAACATGTTCCCTTCTTCCACTTCTTCAGTCGTGTCTGCTCCGCCTACGTACCGGTCACAAAACATTCAGCCATGCAAGAGACTTTTTGTTGAGCTGAGGTCCTTCCAAAACTGGCATAAGGTGTCAACAGCTATAAACAAGTTAAACTTTTAAAACCATGAAATGAAATTTGAGACCAAACCTCTGATAGACGTAACAAACAAACAGTGAAAATATACTTGTTCCAAATAAACACATTTATGTCTGTTCAGACTCCAGCGCCTTGATCCCCATTGACCCACGTTTGAAGGATTTGGCACACAGAGCCGTTTGTATCATAAGCACTTCCAGGCACTGGCTGTAACCACCACAATGACTCAGCATTCTCAAGCTTCTCATTTTCCACTTGTTCATCAACGAGCTAGCCAGTTGGTTAGAATGGCAATAGTATAATGCACAATCTTAACCAGAGATAGACTGACGATGTTGCGTATATAACGGAGCAGATCCCTCCCAAACTTAGGACAATTTAATTCATGGGCCTTTTATTTCTAAAATTGAATTTAAGACATGTGGCCTTTTGCATTTACCTCCCTCCAGTCTTGAAAGAAGTTCTCTCTGAAGACCGTTTTGGTGGTGTACTCGTGGTCCAGCATCTGGGCAAAGAACATTGCCACCTCCTCGGCTGCCAGGCTCAGCTTCACCTTCTGACCTGTACGGATACAAACACAAGCACATCACTACATATCTTATTACTGACCCGTCGTACATGTTACAGGAAGTGAGGCAGAATCAAAACAATAAAAATAAAACAGAATGCAGCTTGTCCACCAGGCTCAACGGTTCGTGTTCACTCCTTCCGGAGTTTGATGAAACTCCAGAATGCAACAGCATCCACCTCAGCTCCTTCACAATCCTGGCAGACTAATCCATACATTTATAGACCGGCCGTTTTAGAGACAAGGACAAAGATCTACATTCAGCCCCTTGACTACCAGCGAGCTACAAACAAGCACAAGCACGCACAGGAATTAACAGATCAAACCAACTTCCCACAGGACACTGTTGTGCCTCGACTGCTAAATAAAGCAAAAACAATTACAGTCATCAATCAGTGTTTGACCCGATACACCTTTGGTGTCCTAAAGATCCGATCGTGCGTGTCTTGTGTGTGTGAACAACGGAGTTTGCGCCGCCTTCATAGAATTCTTTGTTTTAATTCACAACTTTGCCCAAGGTTTCTCCTCCTCAGAGCTCCACGGTTTGGTTTTAATTTCTAAGGTTTTTCTGATATTATTCACCTGTTCCCTTTCCAGGAGTTCCTCAATATGCTGAGTCAGGGTCATGTGAATGTGGTTGTGTGAGTGCAGAGCAAGCTGTGTAATTTAAACACTCCAGGCTTTGAAGGTCAAACATGCTGGTGTTGCATCAGTGGATGTTAATATGTTCAGGACTGGGTGTCCTGTGGAAAGATGATTCCTCTTCTGCACAGCAAAGTCAGAATGTAGAATAGACTTAAGGGGAGATGAGTTTGTTCTTACAGCACTTAAGTTATGGAATGACCTACTTCAGAAATTTAGAAAGGAAAAATCAGTCTCTTCTTTCAAAGGATTCAGATTTTCTTTTTTTTTTTTAAATCATAAGCCTTTCAATTCATTTAGAGTTTATATTATAATTACAGCTGCAGGTTCATCTGATTCCAAGTCTTTTACAGTTATTCTGTTTGGTGTCATCAGTAACACCAGTGTTTTCCCAAAAATTATTACCCAATGAGAATATTTTTACACCCTGGCATCCCAATTTTTAAGAATGTCAAATACACATAAGTATGTTTTTTAAAGAAATTGCTTGTAATAAATAACTTTCAAGCCATTTTCGCTCATCCTCTCTCATATGTCCTAACTCCGTGTTGCTCTGACCTTTGTAGAGAAAGTGAACGTCGTCAGGTAGAGTCTGGTACTCGGGGGGGAAGTACGGTCCTTTGTGTTCCAGGAACTTCCATTTCAGCCCATCTTCATACTTTTCTTCCTCCCACCTGATGGAAGCAGAGTGATGAATAAAATGAGGATGAATCTGACAGAGTGCAAACTGCTCCTCTCTGGTCCCCAGTAGTTTGTTTAGTTTGATTGTGATTGTTCAAGTGTGTCTGTGTGTATAAGAACTTGTACTTCAATCTTTGTGAGGACATTTTTGAAATTCAGGTCGAGGAAGTAGAGATGTGTCGTCCATCTTTATATACAGTCCATGGATTTAATGTTCAGGTTTGAATTAGGTTTCATTGTGAGGGCTAAGGTTTGGGTAAGGACCTATAATGTCAATGAATATCTTCACAAAGACAGAAGCTGTGTATAAGTTAGATACAAGATCAAAAAGAAGCATTTTAAAACCATCTCCAGCGACTCTGCTCCTCCTCTTCTTTCTTTTTGATCTTCAGCAGTTTTGCGTCTTCAGCCTGCTCCTTTGTCCTCTTAGGTTTCTTGGAGACTGGGTGCTCTCCTTCCTCCTTCTTTACACCCTGTGCCGAGAAGAATATACTGAAATGTAAATTTAAAAAGGCTCCCACCGTGAACCTCGTGTCCAAAATACCTCAAATAGTGGGAATATTATTGATGGAGACTGATCACCACAGGGAAAACCCATGTTTACCTCTTCCGTCCTCTTCTTTGACTTCTTTTTCTGAGTTTCTCCGTCACGTTCGTCGTCCGGCCCATGTTGCCTTTTTTTCCCCTTGGAGCTGAAGTTACCAAGAGACGGAGAGAATACACATTTCTTACACAAATCATAACCCCCCCCCAAAAAAAGGAAACACCTATAAAATGCTGCTTTGTTAACCATAACCTAATATTAAGAAAAGCCTACATGTAAAGACTTCTGTAATTTCAGGCCGGTAGCCATCTTAGATGCCAGGTCACACTTACGTAGGTTTTGCAGCGGGATGTGAGGGACCTTCCATGTGCTCTTCTTTAATTCTTTTCCTTTTCAACCCTTTCTTCTTCGCGGCAAAGTCCTCGTCCTCTGGCTCCTCTTTCACCAAATCGCTGAACCACAACAAAAAATAACCTTATAATCTTAGCACTAGCTAATACTGTTTTTACATTACATAACATTACATTTTATCTCTTTCCAATCTGAAGTCAGTCTGATTTGTGGCCACATAGAGTTATAGTTTTATACTGGATGAGGCTTTAGTTCAAATACCCGCCTTTCTTAAAATCCAGTTCACCCAAAGAAAGCAATGTTTTTAATCTCAATTTAATTAAAATTTAAATCGATTTTTAAACCCTCCCTATTTGAACCTGATCCTAACTGCTGTTTTTTCCTCTATTGTGTCTCGTAAATCTCACTTGAAATGTTGATTTTCAATCACCCTGTCTTAACATGCTAATAACAAGGCAGAAGCTTTCACACTGCTGCCTCAAGTGTTGGGACAAAATTAGCCTGTCATGCAGAATAAAGGTTTTCTTGTGGTCACTGACCACAAGAAATCACACATAATGATGGGAATTATTTAAAACACTAATGATAATGCCATAATTATAGCAATTAGACAAGAAAAACAAATTACATCTGAAAGCTTGGATTTCCCTGCAGAGTGAGGAATTGGTCGGTGGGATTGGGCCTAATTAAGAAATCAACTAATTACAGTCACCGCTGCTGATAAATATCAGTGGTCCCCTTTACTTCAGATCACATTCAGTGAAGGGAGAACTGCGGGAAAGCACACTGTTTTGTTTTCTCATTACTGGGATGATACGTGTCATAACTAAACCTTTTAGCTGTGGGAAGGCAAATGCATCCTGGTCCACGTCTGAAGGACCACCTACTCAGCTGACATCCTCTGACCCACTACAGTTTCAGAATGAACCAAACATATGTTTACAGTTCTGAGTGTTTCCCATATAATTACGTGTGTCTCCCTACAATATTCACACTGACTCGCCACATTGATCTTTCTATTTATTTCAAATGAGTAAAATGGTATTTCATCGTAAAGCTGCGCACATTGATTCATTCAGCCTCTCCTGACTCTGCTCTCAAAAAAACAAAACAAAAAGTGCTCACTGGAGGAGACACATTCAGGAGGTGTTGTTATACCAGGTGTGAACACACTTACTCCGAACTGTCCCCTTGTGATCAAATCTCTCAGGACAGATGTTAACACCAGGTTTGAACGGACCATTCAGATTATTTTTGGCAGGTTTTGCGATAGGAGTCAAGATTAGTAGGAATAGTGATTTTTCATTCCCCGAAAGAACGAGGATGACATTTTTTCTGAAGTCTGGAGAATATTATTTGCATGCTGAGGCAAATCTGTAGCACAAGGCTTCATTTATAATGGTGTGTTGTGACAGATTTTACCTTTATCATAAAACTGCAGCTCCGGCCATTTGGATATTTCACTTTTTGCAATTTCAATAATATTATAATTAATTGTTGAGCGCTGACTGACCTTTACATCATGTTCATCATTTTTTTGACATTTATCCAAAAACCCTTCTGCCGAGTATTATTTCTTCTTCCAGCAAATCCTCACAGGAGATTCTGCACAGTCAGTGCATGAGTGACTACACTTACACAAAAATCCAATCACACTGTCATTCCATACTCCGGTTCTCATGACATCCTTCATGTAGTCATCATACTGACAGTACAAAACTATTCGTGTAAGGATTCGAATCTGCCTGTGTGTTTCAGGACATTCAGTTTGAAATAAAATATAGTATATATATATTACAATATAGAAAAAACTGTGATGGAGCAAGTTTTCCACAAATTATTGAACTTTGCACTGTGTTAAAAAGGTTTGAGCTCCCGTACAGTTCTATACAAATGCATTGCTGTAAACTTGCTCAAATTAATGCTGAGATTTGCCACTTTCATGCAGTACCTATCACCACAGAGCAAGGAAAACACAAAACACGCAAATACTTGACTGGACTGGAAGACTGTATATCAGAGTATTTTTCTTTAACAGTCAATTCAGGAGAATATTGGCCAAATATAGACAATTATTAAACTGGTTCCATCAAGTGCACGTTGTATAAATCTGTGTGCGTCATCCTCCGTCAGAGATGGAGTTGTTTTTTTTATGTGAGAAGTAAATGCAGAAACTCAACTGCTTTCAATCAGCTGTCACAGCATGTCCCAATCACCTTTATTCCGTAGGAAATTACTGACATACCTATGTTCTTAACCTTCACGGTCGACAAACTACAAAAGCCTTTTTTCATATCCACAATGAATTACGTGTATAGAAGAAGACAATTTCTAACATTCCCTGTGTTATTTTGTTATTTTCACATTGTAAGTGAGGATCAGCTGTTCAGCTCTTCTACTCAATGTGAAGATATAAGAAAAAAAAGCATGTGTAGAAATGGTCATGTTATTTTCGTACAGACCGAATGCACCACTGAGCAAAATCCATAAAAAGCTATAAGAAGGAGAGTGGGTCACTGCATCCATTGACATTTACAGTCAGTGGTTCTAACAGCCTTATGTTTCTTCCTTAACTCTGCTGCCGTAACTTTCTCCCCTGCATGAAACCCACTCAACTATCACAGTTGCCACCTGAGCCTTTTCTAAAGGGGAAAGAAAAAAAAAACCCTGAAGGAAACATTAAAAGCCTGAATTTGACAAAAATAGTTTTTCAACAGACATCTCCTTTAAAATGTCACTCCTTGTTTTGGGGCTGGGCTGAGTCTGCATCTGGGAAACAATCCATTAGCAACTGTATAGAAACACCGCTGTGAGACAGATTTGACTCAGCACGCCTTCGGCCAAAGTCTGCCATCCTGGCTACGCCCTGCTGAGCATCCAACTACTCAAGCCGTGCATTCTCATTTATTACTTTTCTGACAAGCCGCAGATATTTGTCTTCAGTGCAGAGGAAAATTAAAAGCATAAAATGGGAAACGGCTTTTTTTCCATAGCCCATGAACATCAAAACACAAGGATTATTTTCCATCACCTCGGGAGGGAAGAGGAGAGAAAGAGGAGTAGGAATTGTGAAAAGTAAGACTTCTGGCACAAGTATTTCGTCAGTATATTATTCAGTCTATTGAAATAAAGACTTCATCCCTACCTGAGACCGTTGGCTGACTCCTGGGTGTCTTTCTTAGGTGTTCTGACCTGAGGGGAGAACATGCATTAAAGCTTAATAAAACATAAAGTCAGTCATAAAGTAGTCTGCAAACATTCATTTAATCAAAACAGGTAATTTCATGTCTTCTAGGACTCTTTGTGTGTCGATATATACACTGATGTTAAATCTTTAACTGGATAATGTATTGTTTTATTGATAAACATGTCAAAAATGTCGGGCAATTCAGTCTTTCATCTGAGGGCCTCAGAGGGTGAGATCATAATCAACTATAATGGATCAGTCTATCTAGAAGATATTAATCAATTTTGACATCAATCATCAAGCAAATATACAAATCCTTGACCATTTCCAGCTTCTACCATGTGAGAATCTGCTGTTTTACACTGTTTGATACACGTGTCTAAATTTTTTGGACTGCTGAGATGTCACCATGGGGATTTTTCACCATCTTCTGAAATCTTTTAAGACAACAACTTTGTAGTCATCGACCGACTGTAAATAATTAACTTCCAGATCAACTTTAGATAAAAACAGGAATGGGAGGCAAAGCAAAGGATTATTAAATGAAGTCATGGTATCAGATGAATTGCGTTACCATTTAAACGTTGTCATCAAAACACTGCCCTAAAATAATTACTTCCAAAAGCCTTGATATTGAAATGCATATACGCAAACTGGTCTTGAGGATTTCAACAGCTGCTAGAACAAGCTGATGCACATGCTCGGGCTGTGTCAGTGTGAGCTGAGGTTAGCAGGTGACAGGGGCTGGAAATTTCAGCCTGGTATCTGATATGCTGCTTCCAGAGAGGGCACAGAGTTATGGAGGGACTCTCGTGACCATGACGCTGAATTTCCATTGACGTAATTGTGACACAGGTCAAATTTTAGCCGGATGGAAAGCTTGATATTAGCGCCTGACTGATAAATCGGTTGACCAATAATAACAGCTGATGTGAGCCCTTTACAAACATATCGGTATCAGTGTTTGTTTGCGGATGTGCACAAATAAGAAATCTGTCATTTTACAGAATGAACAACGCATATATATTATTATTAAATTTGTATTTAATTCATTTAACTTCTATCTATATTTGGTTGTATTTGCATTTTATTTTGTAAATTATAGTTATTTATAATAAAGCTTAGGGTTAAACCATATTTTCTGCAGTTACATGTCTTTATCGAAAAGTTTGATAAATACATCTTAGGAATTATTGCACAATTTTTTAAAATATATATATACACACACACACACACACACACACACACACACCAATTATTTTTTTACTCCCTAATATTGGCATCAGTCCCCAAAAGATGCATATCGTCTATTCAATATAGAGCAAAGAGAAGAAAATGTGATTTACCTTCTTAGACTTTCCATTATCGGTTTTCTCTGCAGATTTATTTGGCTTTGTGCTGCTCGTCAGGTTGTGGAGATGGGAATGGGATGACAATGAGAGAAAGAGAAAAAGGCTTGTTAGCGATGCAGTATTTGTAACACATGAGCAGTCAGGGAAAATAGTACAAGTGCAAGAAATAATCAATTTTCCATAGAACTGTGACTTGACTGAAAGGGCCCCTAAGAGACTGAGAGACTCAGAGTCTGAGCTGCACTTTTCAAGTGAGAGCATATTAAGCTGATGTTAGATTCCAGACTCTGCCTGGTTAGCATCGTTCTACTTTCTGACAACGCTATAAAATGACAGCGATCAGACAAGCAGTGTCCCAGAGGATCCCCCAACGGCTTTGAACATGGTTCTTTTCAATTTGACCTTTCCAGACTTCAGGGCTTAGCTGTATCCTCAGCTAAGTTTTTTTTTTTTTTTTTATAATCCAAATTTTGAACATCTGACAATGGCATTTTAACAGTTAAGGCAGGAGGCACTTTTTCTTTGAGAGGAAAATTAATTCCATGAGTCTTACAGCAGAGGATGATAAGCTGATCCTTAATCAGTAATTCAGTCAGTGTGCTGTGAAATAACACAAGGCTGTCACAGAGAGCGGCCTGCTCTGCTGCCAGCAGTGCTTACAGGTGTCTATTCATCTCTCTGCTCTCATCAATTACACAAGCCAATGACAGATCGCTCTGCATTCATTTGTCTCTTCACATACGCACGGCAATAAACGCATCAAATATCAAGGTAAATTAATTTATTCATATGAAGATGGAGAACCTACTGTACTCAGTGAAATTAATGCGTGCACTTGATGCCACCGGCCTCCTCGACAGCCGGCGCAGCAAAAGTAACCCCTTGTTGTGTCCGTCCTGCAGTTTCACACATTTTCTGACATATTGCCCCCCCGCTCTCGTCTGATTTATCACCACTATGGGTTTTTTTTTTTAATCCAGATGAATTTATCAGGGTCCCACTCTCCTGGACAGGTTTTTCTGGACAATTCAGGACATCAATTAGTAGAAATATGTCAAATAATTTAAGGGTGGGTCTAGTATTGACACTTTTTAAAAAATGATGCAAGGTTGATGATTAAGTGTCTCAGTCGCAGGTGGTGGCTACATCCATCACTGGTAACTGTACAATAAAGTCATTTGATTTGTTTGGTTCCTTGAATTAGTTTAACACTTCATTAAATCGTGGCAGTCATTCAAATAATCACTTATATGTAGGTCCCTCAAATTAACTTTAAAGTTGGAACAGAAAATGACTATGCTCTACCGCTATAAATATTTCAACGTGCAGTACATTACATTATCAGGTTAAATGAAATGTGTGAATTATTGTCAAAGCCTTGATTAACAGGTTTGTTGTTACATAAAACCCCAGTAGCCTTTTGTCGCAGGAGTTCTGGGAGAGGGCACAACTGTTATACTGCCCAGCTTCTTACAAAGAGTGCGTCAAACTAAATAAGCTCTGAACTTTACGGAGGCAATCTATGTAAATAGATACAATATTCACACAGCCCCCTCCCCCCAACCCAAAGTTTTTTTCTGTGGGAACAGGAAAGTGCTTTGAGATAACGCAAAAGTAACACAAAAGTATTGTGAGGTAACACAAAGGTAATCCTCATAAAGATCTCACTGACGCTTCGATGGCTCCGAAAAAAATCAATTTTCTCTGTGCAAAGACCAGTTTGGATGTGTCCTGCGTTGATGGTGAACAGATGTGGACTGTGGTGCACTGAGGTCACATATACAGTTAGTGACACTGACACACACACACACACACACACACACACACACACACACACACACACACACACACACCTGTCTTTGATCGTTTCTTTGATCTTGTCTTTGATCGTGTCTCCACCGGCTCCAGGGCTTTCTTCGTCACTCAGCCTCTTCAGTTTCGGAGCCCTGTGTTTGGGCTTCCCGTCTCCTTTAGCCTCCTTCTCTATCCCCATCTCTCACGCGGGACCTTTAGCGGAGCACAGTGAAAACCAACCGGTCATTTACGGTTTAAAAAAAAAAAGAATCAGGGTTCACGGTATCAAACGTGTCCACCGCCCTGGAGTGATTTAGCGTTAGCATTGAAGCTAATTGGCTAATTGAAATCTCCATTTCGCGTTAGCTTGTCTGGGAAAGTAAACATGATAACATGGCCGCCGGGTAAAACTCAACAGCATCACTCAGCTCACTCACCGGGTTTAATGTCGGCGGGTTTTCAGTTGTTTTCCGAGTAATAGACAAACTTCTGCGGCTGTGAACAAGGCGAGACGTCGCACTGTGAACTTGCTTTAACGCGCAATGACGTTATTCCAAGTTGAGCTGTGATTGGCCGAGGTCTCCAGGTTGCCAGGTTTCAGAGGTGTTGCGGGGAATTACGTCACTTCCGGTCATTTGACCTCCCGACGACCTTTCATGTCCCGTGTTGTGTTCATGTGTCGCGGAAATTATTGGTTGTTGTCTATCAAAATTCACTCACATGGCTAATGTGATAAAACTAGTTATTAAATCCATCGATCAATAAACAAAATGTTATATGTATAGTTCATATTCACAAATTACAATGGTGCAACATCCACTATATCCTTAACTGAGGGATCCCTCTCCTGGGACGGACAGACGTTCAAGTGTAGCACAGCACAACAACAAAATAACAATATTTACAACATTCATGTGAAAAGACAGTGTCTAACATAATCAATGATAATTAATAATCAATCAATATCAATGTTTATATTATTTATAAAAGGAAAATGGCTGGCAGAGTTGAAGGCAGCAGCCATCACAATTATAATGAGATTAGAGTAATTTAATTAATTGTATATGTCTTTGTTTAATTCAATGCTGAACGGGTTTGGATAAAAATTATCCACCAATAGTGTTAAAAATATATTTTTTAAATCAATTTCCATAGAATAATGTCACTGTCTTTAACATGGGCTTTTTATTTCCTGCTTTTAATGTTTGCTATTGATTCCCACATGTTTCTGAGTTTGTTCCGTGTTTTAACCTGTTTGCTGTGTTTTAGTATGTTTTTGTGTTATTTGTCCCTATTTATATTTATATATGAAGCTTTTTATTTCATGTTTGCCCGTCTTGACCAGGACTCGCTGGCAGATGAGGGTTTATATTTCCATAGTGTGTTCCTGTTTCAACAAAGAATACATGAATAAAACTAAATAAATGTTTTTTAACTAGGTTGGATGAGGCATCTTGTCATTGACTAACAAAACCTGTACAATTTTTACTTTGTCTTGCATGGTACCGTAGTATTGCTTGGAGAAAACTAAATGTATTGTGAACTGCATGTAGGCTATAAAGGTTATATATATATGATGATAAAAACAGTGTCAGGAGCAGAGATGGTTTGACAGCTGATAAATAACGTAATAAAAGCAGTCAAGCACTGGTGCTGCAAAGTTGCACTCAACAGGGGTCAAACAAGAAAATCTGCCACAGTGACGTTAGCCTGACTCCTGATTTACCTCTTGCGATGAATTTGTGTCACTCCAGTCTCTTGGTTTGTGTTATGGAAGCATCATCACATCCCGACTTCAGGTCTGCAGTATTTGTTCTCACTTTATCTGCCCTTTGTAGAGAGAAATATTGTCTGTCTTTTTACCTTGGATGAAGTGGAAGAGTGCTGTATGCGGAACCATTAATGCATGGCATGTGCCCATGGAAGCCCACTAACATGAACTGCTGAAGGTTGTCAGTGCAGTTCTTTTCTTACCAGAGTCTTCTCTATCCCCAAAGGCAAGAATAGGACATGTGAAAAGGGCCAATAATAAGTTACAGAGAGAAATGTACAGTGGCTTAAGATGATGTGGAGCAAGTGTTGCGATATGGCACCTTTACCAAAACCTCAGCTGCTATAAAAACTGAATTTGGTATATCAAATAACAATATTCACCACAAGCTGGTCAACCATTTTACTACATGTGCACAAAGGTTTTTCGAAATTAATGGGACGAATCAAATATGGCAGTGAATAATTGAAGAACTCACAAAATACTAACAAAAGGAAATCTCCAATAAGGTGATCAGGTGTAACAAAATGTATAGTCTACCCTTATTTACAAAAGCAACCACATAAAGTATCCGAACTAGATTTAAGGGAGTATACCAGTAAAAGAAAAACAGTGCCTCAAATTACTGCATTTTTAAGAAATATGTATTTATTTCACATATACTATTATAATATTTAAATAAAGTTTGTTTTGAAATCGTATTGAGGAAATAATATATACCTATACCAATACCTATGGGATAATAGGTAACTTGGTCTGTTTGAACTTCTTTGTAGAATTGTTTTGGACCTTGACAAATTACTAAAACTGTTTTATTTAATTGATTATTTTCCCTCATCCTAGAATGATTTAAACATGGTTTTAATTTTTCAGATCAGTGACACTTCCTCGTGTTTAACGTGTTGCCATGGCAGCTGCGCTATCTCTTTAAGAGGCAACCCGGAAGTGGTTTCCTTCCTGTGTGACCTGGTCACAGGTTCAAGGCGGAAAGCGGAGCTCCCTCCCAGCGATGACATCCCTCCCCGTCATCTGGGCCTTCCGCAGCGGTGTGAGGTGCTGGCGACACCGGGCTCTCCTCAAAGTGTCTCCGGGGACCCTTCGCTGGTACTCGTCCCCGAATCGCAGCGGTGTCTCGGGCATGGAGGAGATCCTGGCGAGAGTCGTGGCACCGTTACCCACATACGAGACCAGAGACAAGACGCCACCGCCCCCCGAGTCCCACAGCCTGGACTTCATGCACTTCTACAAGAGCCTGGACAAGGAGGACCGACCGGGTCTCCTCGCCCGGCTGTCCCGGGACTTCGGGGTGGACCACCGGGGCGTTTCGGAGCTGGCCGCCAAGCTGCAGGACTCTCAGCTGCGGGACCTGGCGACCGTGTTGCAGGTGGAGGACCGGCTCCGGTACAGCCTGACCCCCCGGTACAGGCAGCTGCTCAATCACATAAGCAGGGTGGAGGGGGGGGTGAAGTTCCTGGTGGATCTACGCGCCGATGTGCTGGAGACACTCGCATCCAAGTCCAGCGAGAGCGCGCACATCAAGGTAAAGAAGGCCATTGTTTACATTGTCTACGGGTGCGCGTATGGGCCAAAAGGCGCGTTTGGCTATTTGGCCCTTTTATAGCTGGGCCTGATTTAGTGTTTTAACCGGCACAGTGAGCAGCTGCACGTACACACCCCTCACGTTGCCCCCATCACATGGCTCACATTTCAGCACAGCTCGACCTTTGCTCCAGTTCACCTCCTGAAGGAAACTGCACCGAATACATATGATGTTTTTCCATTTCCTCAAAGTTAAGAAGGCTTTTTTGCAAACAAGTCAGACCGAGCTTGTCACTTTCAAGCCCCATTTCAGTGCTTTCTTCATATTTTCCTTGCACAGATCACACGACAGTGCAGCTGCCTTCCTCTTGTCTTGAAAACCTCCTTGTGTTGAAATAGACCCTGTAACAACAAGGTGAAAGAGATGCATATAAATCAACCGTGTAATTAATATATTGAATGAATCTCTTGAAGACAAAGTGAAAATATAATTGAAAAGAAAGGACATTTTCCCCATCACACACACTTATGCAGATCTCTTGCTGTTTGACCCCTTAACGCCACATTGTTTGGCAACTTCTTCCTCTTCAGAAAACCCAGCTTTCCAGTCTCATTTACCTCATCGCTCAGTCACTCACCTTCAGTCAGATGTAATTACAGTGTTCAGCTCAGTTCAGCACCGAGATGAGGCAGTTTTCCATGCACTCTGAAATAAGACTGGAATAATTATTCAGGTGGCAATCTTGCTGTCATGTTAATTCCAGGCACTTAGTTTGTCCAGGAATTCAAATGAACAGTCCCATGTAACACACTCACTTCTCTTTCTGCAGTCAAGTGTCTATGGCCTGGGTTCGTCCACTGAAAAGGTACAAGAAATATACCATAGATGTGTAATAACACATTGTCACTAATTCAGTGCACACATGGGTTAATGTAACAGGTTAACTCTTTTGATAACATAGTTGATTAAGTATTAGGTCTATAATGTGTCAGAAATTAGGAAATTATTAGGAATTACCTTTTTCAACTAACAGCACTAAAAAGGTCTGATGATTGATTTAATATTATGATATTAAATTGCTTGTTTTTCACGTGCAACAGCACTAAAACCTCTAGATAGTCAGATTACTAACATATCAATGGACTCATTGATTCAGCTTCTACAGGTGTAATCCAATTTGTATTATAACTAATATTATAACCCTAACACAATTATTGACTTTAATAAGAAAAAAAGTTTGAATAAGGACACAGCTGTATTTAAGTTTGTATTTCACAATAGTGTGAGGCACTTGTCTAATTCATTAGTGAGGCTATTTAAATTCTTTCAGTGCAATTCCAGCCGTGTTTAAGTTAATATCTGCCATTCAAACCCAGTGTGTCTTGAATTCGTAATGATGGCTCTGTATCCCTATGAGATGGACTCACACCGAGTTGACATGAAACTGCAATTATACATCGACCCGTGGCTTTAAAAGCCTTTTGTGCTGGTGGATTTCTTGTTGTGCCTCTGGCCTCCAGCAGCTCTGTTATTGACACTGGAACCAGAGAGCTCCTTTAGTGTACAGACGACGGTGACTATTCACCATCAAGAAAGATGCTTGAGTTTTGTGTTAGGACAAAACAAAACACACTTTGCTTCACGGTGGCCGAATCTGAAACGCACTGCATTTAAGATAGATGCCATGTTGTGTCCACTTTTCTCAATCACACAAAATGAAAGGCACATTGCTGTGGTGAGATGCTTTTATCAACATATACAATACGTGTGCCATTAAATGCTGAGAAGGACAAACAAACCCTACCCTGAAGTTCTTGATAATGAAGTGAAAAAGGTTTTTTTGTGAGTCTTTAGGTTTGTTTGAGTTTAAAGCCTTTGTGCCTTTGACATCATATTATCAAATGTAATGGCTGTTAAGTAATATGAATCACATTCACCAGAGGTCGTCTACTCTCCGGCTCAATGTGTATTTTATTCCTGCTGAGATGTGGTTCTGATGCATTTATTGTCAATAACTCAGCCCCACTGGGAGCTTTTGTTGCCTAAAAAGGTCTGAGCCACCTACAGACCCACTCGCACTCAGTAACCACCTTGGTTCTGGGGGTGCACAGCAAGATTTGCTTGTTGTCAATGCTAGAATTGATTGCGCCAAAAATGAGAAAAGGTCACAGGGAAATATGAAGCTCTTAGTACTTGTATAGATGTGCATAGCAAAGGGGAAAAAACTGACAATCCAAAAAAAATGCATATAATCAAAGTAGCACTGAATCATTGATGGGGG
Source organism: Hippoglossus hippoglossus (assembly GCF_009819705.1). NCBI lineage: Eukaryota > Metazoa > Chordata > Actinopteri > Pleuronectiformes > Pleuronectidae > Hippoglossus > Hippoglossus hippoglossus. The sequence goes on along the minus strand of NC_047156.1, from coordinate 5,494,956 downwards.
GGAAAAAAACACAATCTAAAATTACTCAAGTCTGGAATTTGCAAAGGCTGCAATTACCCTGGTTCTTGCAAGCGTGTCACTTTGAATTCTACGCTAGATTAGTCTCTCGTGGTTGGATAATTGATTTTTTGATGTCGCTCCTCACTCCTTCTACCTGCAGGCCTTTCATTCCCAGCTCACCTGTCCACAAATGGAGTGGATGAAAGATTTAACGACAAATCAAAGATGTCATTTGGAGTTGGCTCGCTGGGGATTACACAAAGTATCACAGCGGCTATGTTCCCGCCACAGATAGACTCCCAGCTGACAAGTGGCGTGCAGCCCACTGGGGTAGAGGTGTTGGCGCTGCCTGAGGCTGACCTGTAAACACTTTGGCAGCCGGTGGTCGTTTGGCCCCGGATAGACGGACTGTTCCATCCAGGCACTGCAGTGTCTGTCGCTCCGTATAATCACACACTACACAGCTTGTCTTTGTAGCAGAGGCTGCATCCGCGCCTCGATGCATCGATACAGCTCCAGAGTCAAAAAGCTTCATTCTCTTTCTAATGGAGTGCAGGATTTTCTTCTTCCCCCTTCCCTTTCTTCTCTTTCCTAACCCGAGGCTTTAAATGCGAGACCCTAACATTTCAAAAGACTTCATCTTCTGCTGGGGTCAACGGAGTACACGACTCACCTTCTTTTTGTGTGGGTGAGAATTGGCGATACCCAAGTGAGCGGCTGCCCTCTCACAGGTTGTTGATGCACTGCGTTTCCCACAGAAATGCCAGACTGGGATTATTTTTCCATTATAGATTATTTAACCTCTGGGGGCCTCGTGAAGTCTGAGGAACATAAATACACATTTATATATATATATATATATATATATATATATATATATATATATATATATATATATATATATATATATATATATATATATCCATCGCAGCCTTTTTATATTCTAATCTTTATTTCTGCAGCTGAATAATGTGAAGTCTGATGAATATATGTGGAGAGTCTTGATAGTTAATCTCAAGAGAATCTCACCCGGCATCTCTTATAACCCCCATTGTGTTTGAGCTTGTTTGCATTAGCCGTTATTATGACTGACGACTGGGCATTAAAGGCAGCCGGAGGTGAAATCATCCCACGGAGCCGCCAATATGAGCCGCGTTCGTGTGTCTGAGTGCGTTTACGTGCGTGCACCACGTGCGCTTGTTTCGTGTGTTTGCAAGAGATTTGCTGTAAATGAAGTCTGACCTTTGCAGGGAGACAGACCTGCTTTGAAATGGCAAGTTATTTATTGAAGTGACTTCCCTACACCCATCGCAAGCTCTAACAAATCACTGCTCATAATGTGAAAACATTCAAACAGCATTTCAGTCTCTCAGGGGAACACACACACTCTGTAAGTGTGTGAGATATGGGTATGGGATTTTTCATACAGAAAAACCTGAACAACATTGCTGTCAGGTGATACAATAAGTGTGTGAGGAATATGTGCTTATCCAGTTCTTTTAATAGTCATAAAAAAACGTATATTTCTAGAGAATACTTTTATCGTGCTTCCTCTGTATAAGGTATAAAATAAAGAGAGAAACTTCTACACTTTGCTCGTGTTTTGGAGACGTTCATATTTCACACAGGACTCAGAAAACTTACTGTAGCAGATATTATTCTTTTTCTTTTCCATCATGTGCTTATGAGATTTCCTTGCACACCAGTGTTTTGGTTACACAGAATAAAACAGGACCCTATACCATCATAAAAAACAAATGCAAGATTCAACTTTCACTCTCCCCAGCGTCTCTGGCTGCTGAGTTGTCGGGTCGAGGGAAAGAGTGTGGTGGATTTTGTTTTGAACTTACTTCTGAACTCTCACCTTTTCTCTCTCTCTCCCAGGACCTGAATGGAACGTTGAAGAGTTTGCTGTCTGAGTGGTTCTCTGTGGGTCTGCTCCGACTGGAGAGAATCACCTGGCTGTCCCCCTGCGAGATCCTGCAGAAGATCAGCCAGTGAGACATTCATGCACCCAAACAAACTGTGCTTCTCTTCTCTGTTTCTGTCCTGCTCTCATTTCATTGTAATCTTTGCTTACATAAAAATTGTACAGCATGAAAATACACCATTTGCCTTATTTCTTTTCAGATTCAGCTTTACTTATCACATCTGTAATACACATTACACAATACATGGGAGCTAAATGCAGTCCTACAGAGATCGGGACACAGGTCACATCTAAAAACAACATATATATGTATTTTGAGGGTCAAATTTGCCACATTGTCATTGTAAAGTACACGTTTAAGGGCAAGTAAAGCTTGACAGCTCAGTGAACAGTCAAATAAAATCTGAAACTAACAGTCAGTTCTGTCAGGTATGAGGCGGTGCACCCCATGAGGAACTGGACCGACCTGAAGCGCAGAGTGGGGCCGTACCGCCGCTGCTATGCATTCACCCACGCCGCCATGCCCGGAGAGCCCCTGGTGGTTCTACACGTGGCCCTCACCGAAGATATTTCTGACAACATTCAGGTGAGAGGCTCCTGTACGGCTGCAGGCTGGTGTGATGGTGTTTGTCTAACTTTAAGAGTTAAACATCTGGGATTTGCTGCCTTGTTCCTCCTCCTCTCTGCTGACAAATGCATCACTGCTGTGTGGAAAACAAAACCTTTAAAACTACTTATCCCCGTGGGAGCGACCTCTGCAGAGCTCACTTCCTGTTATTGAAGGTTGTGTACTGTGGAGAAAAAGGAGTTTTGACAGCAGTGAAATTTGAGAGTATTTCAAGCTGTGATAAAGTAAATCTCTGAAAAATTTGAAAGAGACTCGTGTCTGAATGAGCTGTCTCTGTTTCTTTCTCAGAGTATCGTCCGTGAGTTCGCCACCCTCGATTCCGAGGAGGACGTCAACAAGATAAACGCGGCCGTCTTCTACTCCATCTCCTCCACCCAGGCCGGCCTGCAGGGCGTCGAGCTGGGCAACTACCTCATCAAGAGGGTAGTGCGAGAACTGCAGGTGGGTGTGGGAAGAACTCAGAATGTAATGTAGGTGCACGTCACGCAAAAACAAAACAACAAAATGTTAGAAAAATATGGAATTTTGGCAAATGCTGATACCATTATTATGGTGTAAAAATTACTCATACTGATATTTTACAGTTTAACCCTAAACGTTTAATATAAACAACTATAAATAAAAAAGAAAACACAAATACAGCCAAATATCTGGAAAATAAACACACATTCCTTTGTGTATAGTGTGAACATGAAGGTGTATCTTTTCTGATATGTTTGTGAAAAGCTCTCACACCTAGTTGCTGCTAACGTTTGTGTCTTTTAGCACCTGTATTCAGAAAGTATTATTTTTAATGAATCAATACTCAATATGGGAACTGGAGAAATCCTCACATTTTGAATGATGGTGATTGTTTTCGCATCATTTTTCACACCAGAGCTCTAATGTGCAAACCTCAACCAGACCCTAAATCGTCCCCCTCGCAAAATGGTGCCTGGGCAGGGAAACACTAAATCACGTTTTTCAGTCCTCAGAACACAGACACATCCGGTATTAAACAGAATATAATGCACACAACTGAAGAAACTAAGCAGAATCAATGCAACATGCTTTTTAAACACAATTTCTCTTTATATTGACATAATAAACCGTGTATAAAATGCTTTTATTCTTTCACTTTTATTTCAAAGGAAACTACTTTTCTATTTTAAAATGCAGTAATGATTAATTGTTTGAATGGGAGTAAACAGGAGAATAAGAGAAAGAGCTTGAGGTGAGAGAAGAGGCAACATCTGTTATCTGGAAACAATAACCCTTGGGTGTTATCAGCGGAGCCTCTAACCATCCTGTCCCATAACGGCGAGATAATAACAACACATCATGACGGTGCACATGACACGAGCACTGATACAGCTGTTATCTCCTGCAGAGCTACTCACCTGCCTCCTTAAGGTGCGGTATCAGAAAGTGTTCTTTGTCTAAAGATGCTCCAAATGCTGAATTCAATTAAAAGGGCCCGAGCCTCCAGGTGAAGTCCAGCTGGCACGGCATCGTTCCTGTGAAGTAGAGCTGTGACAGGCAAGATTTGGGGTTTGATTGCTTTTCAGAAGTTTTTTATTTTTTATTTTATTTTAGTCTCGATGCTGATATCATAAATCTCCCACTTGTTTTACCACTTGCATGAACGCATACACACACACAAACAGAGCAAGGAGAAAAGCCAGTAATGAAATGTCATCCATCCCTCTCAATGAGCGCGGGAGCCCTTCATGTCGGGCCACTCCAGCTCGCACTTGTTAAATGATTGGAACGCTGAATGGAGAAAATCAAAAGCCACTCTGCCCAACAGATGTGAAACGGCTCTTTGTAGTGAATCCTCGTAAAAATCAGGAGCTGTAAGCCGCCTCCTCTTTGGTTATTTATACAACCCGACTGTTTTGATCACTGCAAGCTTTTCACTTATTGGTGTTTTTATTAACGGCGACTCGCGGTTCGGGGAACACAGCAGATATAGTTTTGCGTTTTCATTTTCAGCATTAGGAGCCGTTTGTGTCAGAGGTCAGAAAAACAACGGTATTGTTGCTGATGTGGAAAGTTGTCCTCATCAAGAAGTCCTCTGGATTCTTATGCCAACATCATCTTGAAAATAAATTAATTAGACTTTTTAATGTTTCTGTAGTGAGCTGCAAAGGCACAGCTACAAATCAGTGACACTGAGACACATTATAGGTTTTCAGAAAAATGAGATCCCATAGCGATCTGATCCCTCTGACCAGCTAACGATACGTCAAAAGGTTCAAAATGTCAAACAAAAAATATGAATAATAAAAAGAAAAAAATAGAAGAATGGAAGGAGATGGCAGCCATCGGTGACGTAGAATTATTGTTTGCTTCTTTTTCGGTTGGTCCTCACTTCATCCAAAGGTGGATGGTGGTTGAATAACATGAGGAGTAAGGAGAGAACTGCTTCATGTGATTACCGGCTAATTGCTGCTAGCTGCTGGTACCTCGCTGGTTTGGAACAATTGTGTAGTTGTCTTGACGATGAACTTTCATTTATACTTGTGTTCACTGTGGTTACACTTTCCAATTCATTCTGACTATACCTGCTGAGGTTACAAACACACAATGTGTCATTCTGCCATCATGATATGTTAATGGGGGTTTAAGGTCAGAGTTGGGGTCTTAAGAACCGTCTCTAACACGCCACACTCCACACTGCACTTCCCCTAAGAAACACACACGCGGTGCCAAGACTGAACTTAATTGGAGACACAGTTGTCGAGAAAATCAAAGCACAGACAGTGAGTGGACGCTTAATCAAAAGCGGCGTGAGCGCATCTATTTTTTACGGCCCCAGTGGGAATCGAACCCCTGACCCCAGCAGTGTAAGTGCATATCTCTGCCCTCGAGGTTACACAAAAGAACCACTAACAGTCTTGTATTCTGCAGAGGGCCTGTCTCTCTGACATAAAGGTGAAGAGAGGCGCGCAGCCACAGAGGACTCACTATGATGATGGATAGATGATAGAATGGAAAAAGAAAAGGTCATAGTTGTGATTTAAGGTGAGGGGGAGCAGGTCTGGCTTGTCTTTGTAGATTAGACCCTGGAGCGCAATTCTGGCTCCGCTCCTCCTTTTTTCTGCTTATCCTCCCCTGTTTCTTTTTTTCACCTCCCCACTGCCTTCCATCCTTTTTTTTTTCCACCGCCGTCTTTTCTCTGTCAATCCTGTCCACTGTCGACGTGCAAACACGTAATGATCTAAATGTGGAGGTTGGGAGTGTGGAAGGTGAGATCATGATACAGCACAGTGAGAAGAAAACACACAAGGAGAGAGCCAGCAGGACGCGGAAAGTGAGAAGTCTGGATTCTTGAAAGTGAACGGACAGTGAAATCAAGGGGGAAGAAAGGAAAACAGTGTTGCAGAGGGAGGCAGACAGACGGCGACGTGTCCCTCCAGGGGTTGTCTGACACTTCCACTTTCATCTGTAGCCTTTTATTCTTCTGCCTGCCACATCGCTCCATCACTTATCAAACCAGACGCAGGAGCGCGAAGACGGGCCGAGTGTGAGAGGCGAGTGTTATTCTGACGAAAGGAGAGGGGAGTGGGATGGAAGAGAACGCGTGAGATGGATGGGTGGGTGGGTGCGGTGGGTGGGGTGGGGGTGTCTAGACGTGGAAGAGGCACGGGAAGAGGAGAGGGAGGAGAGGAAGGGACGGAGGAGGAGGATAGAATAAGAGGGAGGGGAGGAGAAAGGCCATCGTCCATCTCCATCAGCAGAGAAGGATCATGGAGCGATGGAAGTGATTTGTAATTCTGACCCTGTCTGAGGCCCAAACAGCAGCCTGAGTGAAAACAAGAAATATCAATGTGTTTCGTGTTTTAATGCCGAGGTTGAGCGTTCGTCTCCCTGGATTCCATCATAACAAAAGTGATTCTCTCTGCGTTGTAGTGAGGATCAAATCTCTGCTACCTCTATCTCTCGTTTGTTTGTTTGTTTTCTTCATCTTAAGTCCTTATATCTTATAATGTCTCTGATAGAGGTCATTCTTCTATTCTTCTGTTTCAAAATGGGGGACGGAAAAAAATAAACTTCTTCACTCTGAAAGAGTTTAATTATTCATCAAACAGTCTGATAGACGTAGGGCAGTTTTTACATTTTGGGCTTTTATAACACATTAGAGCAAAGGAAATCTGAAAAAGCATAATACAGTTTGTCTCTCTTAGGGGTTAAATCTACTTTCCTGTCTCCTCATGTCTTCCAGAGCGAGTTCCCTCACATGGCCCAGTTCTCCAGCCTGTCACCCATCCCAGGCTTCTCCTCCTGGCTCCAAGGCCTCCTCAGCCAGTACAGAAAGGAAGGCCGGGGCTCGGACCTCCTCTCTGAGCAGGAGTGGAAGGAGGTGGAGCAGGCCACGGACTCCTCCCCGGGGACCCAGACCGTCGACGCCCTCCGAAAGCTGATCGGCACCAGTGAATGGATGCGCTCGGAGCGGCTGTCCAGTGTCCTGGAGCCCGTCCTGATGCGTCTCTGTGCCTGGTACCTCTACGGGGAGAAAAGGCGAGGCTACGCTCTCAACCCGGTGGCCAACTTTCACCTGCAAAACGGCGCCACCATGTGGCGACTGAACTGGCGCGCCGACACCAGCCCCAGGGGTGTGGCGAACTCCTGCGGCATCATGGTGAACTATCGCTACTTCCTGAAGGAGACGCCTAAGAACAGCTCTGTGTACCTGCAGAACAAGAGCATCATGGCGTCAGATCAGGTTCTGGGACTCGTTTCCCAATATCAGAAGAACAGCAAACTGTGAGAGAGAGAGAGACGAGGAGACGCCCATAAACAGATTAGCACTTGATATCACAATCTTAATATCACATTCTGAAAATCTTTATTTTGTTTAATTTGTCTTTGATATTTAATTTTTAAAAAAAAGCTCCGGTAGCTCCATTAAATGAACTTTAGCTGATGTTGTTTTGGATTTGAAATCAGACCATTTGTCACATTACGTTTCTTATCCCATCTTCTGTATTTAGTACATAGGTTTTATTTTCTGCCTCATTGCGTTTCTGGCAGAAGGTGTTTGATATTGTGCGAGTGTTTCCCAGGCTGAGAGACCGGAGCTAATGAAGCAGGAGGCGTCTATCGATGCCTTTTCTATGTTCCTGGATAACTGCATGTGATGGTGGAGCAGGAGCAATGAGCGAGAGCAGCTACTGGAATAAATGATGTTTAGAGTCTTTCATCAGGCCGACGCACTGTAAACATGGTGAAGAATGGGAGAGGTTTGAATTTAGATTTTGTTGTTGTTGCTTAGTTTGGGGATTATTTAAACCTGCTGACTGGAAATATTATTTCATATTAAATAACTGTCAACAAAACAGACTCTTTTTCCTGTTGTGTTTAATCACGGCTCGTACTTTACAGTCGACTGTGCTTGCTCTGATCTGCAGGTCGGACCCTCCTGGTGCCCTCCTCCGCTCAGGTGTATTTCTGATCCTTTAACACACACACACACACACACAGACACACACAAAGATGAACCTCTCCAGAGAACCACTGCTGATGTTCTAACTACTCTGTACAGGTGCCAAGCAGGTCTCATATCAGCCCACACCCCATTGTTGTGAAATAATATATCACAGCAAGTTGACTGTGAAATTACATTTTATCTCTCAGGAGAGCCAACCTTTCTTTTCATTTTTTTCACACTGTCTCTACCCTTCCCCCTCCCCCCCTGTTCTCTGCCTGGTGCTGCCCTGTGTCCTAGAAACTAATGGACTGAGAAATAAAGTTAAAGTACAAGGCTAGATTGATGGTGTTCACTTGTGAGGAAGGGGGGGAGGAGAATAAAGAAGCATAAAAGGGACAGTTGTTTAAAGGATGCCCTTGAGAGACAGCGCCGGTGTCTCCAGAGATATTGGAAACAATAAGGGACCCGGGACCCAATGCCTCTCTGTGCACCGATGTGCGCGGTGGACACGTTGAAGAGCGACGCTGTCACGCCGTCTCACAATGGAGAAGGATGAACGCCGTGGTATCTGTTGCCATGGAAGCAGCGGCGGCGACGACATGCTCCACACTTTGTGCTGGCAGCTGGAGCTTTTTGGTTTTGAGTCACCTCTGCCCAGGTCTTACCAATCTCACTGCCCACAGAGCAGCTCAAAGTCCAGAAGTTTTTAATTATAGATTCTTAATGTATTATGTCCCACAGAGAAAGTAACACTTTTCCTTTTTTTTTCCAAAGTAGTGCTGGTATTTCCCATGGGGCTGCGAAGACAAATTGCTCACATGGCAAACCGTTAACAGCACTGAGATCTGATTTATGGACACATCGGGCGCCGCTAAATGAAATGATTCAAACCTCTGCATGCAATGGAGACTTTTGTGGATGAGTCAATTGCTGCACTGTATCTGATGGGGAAGGCTTTTAATTGTTTTAAAGGTGCCGACAGTAAAAGTGCTAATCGTGTCCACTCTTCATGTGCTTAATGGAGGTAATTTGATAAGCGCTGCTCAAATGAATGGTGTCTCAACATGTAATTACTTGAAGTCTCATTGCAACAAAGGCGGAGGGTGACACTTTAAAACATCTGTGATCAAGTTGCAGTGAAATTAGATTTCTACGTTAGTTTTTCCCGTGGACAAATGCAGCTGCGAGTATTCCGATCACTGACAATTTCCACAGTGGCGCCGTGTGTGCTTAGGCCAGTCCTCATTTGTATCTAATCTTGCGGTTGATTGCAGTTTTGTCACATTTCCAGTCCAGCACACGTTGATAATGGATTCACAGCCAAGTTCAATATTGTACAGCTCTGTTTTCTGACACGTCTCAGAGCCAATACTTAACAAAAAGCAGCAGAAGACCTAATTACAATTGATTAGAGACTGTCTGCTGTGGAAATTCATGTCTCATCTAAAAATAAGTCAGTAACTCAGACAGTTCTTCTATCTATTTTTTTTTTTTTTCATCTAAAAAAGACGGGGTAGTGCATGTGTGCGGGGGGGAAGTGGTGCATTTCACTCCTGGTGCCTCGCTCAGAGGAAATTGCCTTACAAATGAAGCTAATCAATTTTTTACAGTGGCCGGAAAAGTCAGAGAGTGGTGGCTGTGGCATTTTCATGATCTAATTCGGGGGGGGGGCATTCGGCCTCTGGGACTCAGAGACTGAGAGATACAAAAAAAATCTCATGACATCTGTGGTAAAAGAAAAATATCATGAAAGAGACTAACGTTGTCTTCAGGGTGTTTTTATTTTCTGTCTTTCAGGTCACGATGAACACAACCAGCACATCGTTGCTTTATGAAGTTTATGTCTTTGCTGACAAGTATTATGGCAACTGTCAAGAAATGATGTGCTGCTCTTTTGATAAACACGTGTTGTTGAAGCAGAAGACCAACCAGTGTGGCTAGTTTGTAAAGACGTGTTATTACCGCTCTAAACATGGAGCTAAACTAGAGGAGTTGGAAAAATGTTCTTGCATGAAGTTAATATTCTTTGTTGGAGTTTCTGTGCCCAACAGACCACATTCTGACAGAGGCAATGTTACGCAGGCAGGTTTTGCTGTAAGCGAGCTAATAGCAACAAAGCTGAAACCTCCGCCAGAGGGAGAACTGTGTCTTGTTGCGTCTGCAGTGCTGCAAGAACCAAACAAATTCTAAAAGAAAGAACAGTTTTTTCTCTCTGGCCCATAACAGATATTACAAAAAACACAAAATTACACATTTTGGATCATGGGATCACTGCTGAGTTCCGTATCACAGAGGAATTACAATCTTTGCAAGTTACACGTTGCATCTTCCCACTCGGCAAAGAACAAAATCCTGCAATGACGACCGAACATGCTGGTGAGTTTGCAAAAAACCCCTTCAGGCATTTGCAGAGAAGTTTCCGGATATGAAAAGTAAACAAAATGAACTGAACCTATTTGTGATGGTTGACGTGACACAGCATCGAGCTGCAGAGCAATGACGAGCTCAAAGCTCACACAACAATCCTCCCTCTGCTCCAGCTCTAAAAACTGTATGTACGTCCTGAGGATATTCTGCTCTGAGGAAACATGCACTGACGTTTGCATCTGCTCCAGAAGACCTCCTGCTGTGAACAGTTTCGAAATACACAAGATTCAGTTGTCTGAGGTATAAACTTCATTTCTCTTTATAGTTTTAAGAGACAATGACAGGAAGTAATGCTGGATTGTGTCACTGATACATTTCGATATGTAGAACTTTATAATAAAGTAGAATGTATTTAAAGAAACAATGACTGACCACTGAATGGGGCACCACATGACCCTGTATCAGTTAATTGAAATATTATATTTGTTTATGTTTCCAAATCCCAACTCAAATATCAATAAATTCCTATTGGTGCACAGAACTACATGACATCACCATCTCTCTCCAAAGGAGCCCCGCCTACTTCATAACCAGAGGAGAAACCACATGGAGAAAACAAGACACAGAAATCTCACACTTTAAAAATGAGCAAAACCCCCAAAGCTCCTACAAAACAAGAGCTCGAAGGCCTTTCATTGGCCGTCACACAACCTATATCTTCTGGTTTTTTAAGGGAGCCATCTCAGTTTGAACAACGTGTCCTGTGGAATTTTACAGGCAGCCGCATTTCATTGTAACGTCCAACTAACTGCTGACATTTGAGGGAAATCAATGCGTCCCACTTTTTTCAGCTTGAGTCGTTATTTATTTTTTTACGCTGAGGACTTTTACACACAACCTGTAAATGTCATCGTGGGGTCTATTCACTATTTGCAGCTGAGGGATGATTTTTTTGTTGTAACTAAGAAGGAGACGGGAGAGAAAACATATTTACCTGCAGACCACCGACTTCCCTGCGTGTGTGTGTGTGTGTGTGTGTGTGTGTGTGTGTGTGTGTGTGTGTGTGTGTGTGTGTGTGTGAGGGGAGAGTTCATGCAAGTGTGTTCATCCATTCTTCCTTGTTGCTGTTGCTGGCCCTCCTTCATGCTTCACACCTCACATCATCACCATTCTCCCCCTTCTCTACCCCCTGGTAACCCCACCACTGCATCCAAGCCCCCGGTCGGTCTACAAAGGGCTTACGAGCAATCAGGGCACACACACACACACACACACACACACACACACACACACACACACACACACACACACAGACACACACACACACACACATTCCACACGTGCATGGTGAAACACTCACTGCCTTGTGAGTATGCCCATATTTTGCAAGCTGCAACCTTTAGAGGGCAGCAGAGTTACATTCACTGACAGTAAAAACCCTGTTTGTCTGATGTGATGGCCGACACCATCTTTCTCTAACTTTTCTAACCCACCATAATCTCTCTCTCTCTCTCTCTCTCTCTCTCTCTCTTCTTTCACACCTTCTTCTCACATCTCCTCCTTTTCTCTCCGTGCTGTCAATCCTCTGAGCTCCCCCCCACCACCAGCCTCCCCCTGCCCCTTTGTCACAGTTGCAGAGTGAGTTGGAGATTGACAGATCTGCTGTGTCTGGTTAGAGGTGGTAATTAAAACTCATTTGGCCTGCTGATGGCATTTTCTGCCCCCCCCCAAACTTCATTCACTGCAATTAGTCAGTATTAGTTGACCTGACGTCTTGTATCAGACTGGGTTATTGAATGTAAAAGAGGTAAACAGGCAGAGGCAGCTACTCTAGGTTTGATACAGGTGCCAGACAGATTGGAAATGAGAATGTAAAAACACACAAACACACACACACTTTGTCCATTGTTGCTTCCCTGAAAAAGTCGAACAGACGTTAAACACCAGGATGCAGATCTGCGTACGTCACACACAGGCTCTGCTGCTATGAGCTCATTGATCGATTAAACGCTCTGAGGCCCAAAGGTGATGATCGCTTGCAAATCACTCTTCATTTGTCTCTTCCTGTGTTCATCTTTTGCCCTCGAAGTCTGGGCCACCTGGAAAACACCTTACACTGTCTCTGTGTGCGTGTGCGTGTGTGTTGATTTGAAATTACCTCCCACCGTGCATGACGCCAGTTTCTCAAACTTTCGACAGTTGTGGAACAAACCAGATGTTGAGAAATTCAGCGACGCAGATGTTCTGACACACATTGTTCGTACCTGTTCTCTTGCATCAAGTATCATCATTATTTCTCCGAGTAGAAAAACCTCTGTTACAGGCAAAAGCTGCACAGCATGACATTTGCAACCAACAAACAGTGGTTGATGTAATTGTTGTAAAACCACTTGTTTATTGAAATCTATGCCATTATGCTATTATGCATGAATTGAATCTCGCAATACAACCAGAGCAGCAGCTACTCCATGTAGACGCATATGCAGAAATGAATACAAGAGATTAGCTGATCCACATTAAAGGGGTCACTCCACAGACTTTGCATTACAATCTTGGGCAGGGGCACACACAGGTGACATGTTCCCATTGTTTAAAAGCTAATGTCACCTAAGATGGACGATGTGTCTCCTCTACCTGCCACTGGGTGCTGCCATCTTGCATCTGTGACATAATTTGAAGCCATTTGCTAACATGGTAGAGGCAGGTTTGGACATCTAGTGGAGACAGCCACCAGAGGGGGATAAAGGTGATTGGGCTTCACTCTTGAGGAGCTGTCATGTCGTCCATATCTATAATCAGGCTGTGACACAAACAGCCAGCAACTCAGGGGAAACATTCAAACCCAAAAGGTCCCTCGTAAGTTACAGAAGACGGACCAAGTTATCTAACTATACAAGTATTCATGAGATAATGTTGGAATATCAATACCAATTTAGCTAACAATTTTTTCCCAATTCACGAACATTGATTATGAACTACTAACATAATCTTTGACTTGCTGATTTTCTTTCCTCATATTTAGCTAGTTAGCTCGCTACACATATGAATAGTAATGGTGATCTTCCTTAGATGGGTCAGTTCAGTTGGGTGATTGTAACCAAAGTTTAACATTAAATTCTGAGCCAAATCTCCCGGGAATCTGTTCAATAGCTGCCGTGACATTTTATCCCAAACCACATGTAATGGTCACTGTGGCGCCCGGGGAAAAGTCAGAGGATCATGACTCTGGGGACCATGACTAAAAACAATCCAAGTGTTTTTGAGTTGACCCACTGACAATGCTGACACTGCCATCGCCACTAGCGTAACAATTTGTGGCTAAAATTGATGCAGCAGAGGTTAAGATATCCCGACTTCTAAACTCGTCTGAGTAAAGTCGTAGAATCCCCAAAACGTTGAATCCTAAACTTCCCATAATGCAACCGACAGCCCTTACCTCATCTTTCCAACTCTACACCAAGGTTCTTAACTCACGCTGTCCAGAACCTAATGTTATATTCCCAGACTCAACACAGCTCCTCTAGAGAAACAGAGCACATTACACGTCTCATTGGATTTGACATGAAGATCTTCACCCCCCCGAAGCCTCCTTTAAAATGGTGTGAAAAGGCTTCTTGAGAGATAGCTTCTTATATTTATAAGAGAATATTTCAGGATCATTTATCAGGCAACTAATTAATATTTGATTCAAAAGTCACAGGTGTGTCATTTATGCTCCATCCGAGCTTGTTTCTTCCAAAGAGACATAAAAGTGTGATGAAACACACGCGGCGACCGGGAGACTTCTTTCTTTTCCACTCAGACGAACTGAATAATGAGTCAATGGCTTTTCCTGTCAAGAGCGCTTTGTCTTTTACAGTCGCTGCGTGCATCCCCGTGATCCATTAGACTATAGACCTCCTCCACACTTCCAATCTCTCTCATGCATCCTCTGGAGTTATATTAAAAAAAATCTGTTTACTCCGTTTCTTTGCCTCAGATCGGCTCCCGCTGCCCTATCCTTGTCTTCCCCCCCCACCACCCGTCTAACTCCCTTCATCCATACTCGCACGGTGGTTCGCAGAGCTGCATATTGAACGGATGCACGGTCCCACTTCACGAAGCCGCGAGTCTCATTTAAATAGACGCAGCAGCTGGGCTGACACGCAGGCCTCACCTCGCGGAGCCCTGCTCCTCATAGGGCGAGAGCGGAAGTCGACAAATGCTGTGACAAATTGCGTTTTTCTTATTTTTCATTCCTCTGATTTATTCCTTCCCTTCTACTGCACCGCCACCCATCTACACCCCCCGACTCCCACCACCCCCCCATCCTGTTTCCCATCTCCCCCTATCCTTTGGAGCGGAAGGCCTATTGCAGTGGTAATGAGCAAGGTTAATTGGGCTTGCTGTGTCTTTAGGAGGTTGGATAGAGACGATGGCGGTGGAGGGTGGGGGCAATTTTCCTCATTTTCCTCTGGATGCCCACATGCATACCCCCCCCCCCCCCCCCCCCCCCTGCTGTTTTAACATACAGTAATCTGAAATCCTCCCCACCGAGAGAGTCCTCTTTATCAAGGCTGCGTGGGCAGATAAAAGAGGGACTCTCCACGAGGAAACCTTCATGCAGACACCGACACCTCTCACACTATTCAATTACTCAGGGGTCACACTCTGATACAGTGTGCCATCGGAAAGATTAGGTCATTTGCATTTCCACGTAATGATGAAATAAGTTTGAAAAGTAAAGGAGATGAAATGTTCCCTGTGATGGATGACCTGTCTCGGGCTATTTTCGAGTCCCTGCGAGTGGATTTTTGTCGAGAAATTAATGAAAATCCTGATGTACGGTTTTAATGAACTCTCGGTTTGAATCATATTTTGTTTATAATGTGTAAGTTAAACATATTCTTGGTTGTTCATACACCTGCAGGTTTCTGATTGTTTCTATCACATCTCATCTCTCAATATCAAGTACATTTATGTCATTTCTATACAGATTTAGTGTTAAACCCTCCACTTCATTTCAACCTAATAAACCCTCATCATTGCCAAGGAGGTTGTTTTCACCCCCGTCTGTTTGTTTGTTGGCTGGTTTGTATATTTGTTTGTTTATAAGCAAGATTACATAAAAACAACTGGGTGGATTACCATGAAATATGAGTCAGGAAATAACCCATTAAATTCTAATGCGGATCCAGATCAGTTTGTGTTTTTCACTTAAACACTGCAAGGCGTTTTCCAACATTATCCCCATTTTCCCAGAGAATATTAAATGGATATTGATGAAAAAACAAAGGTGTTTTACGGGGACTGATTTCTATGAGTGTCTGGAGTTTGGTGCAGCTCTGTTGAATTGAAGGAGACTGTTGGGCCTTGGGAGAGGTATTTGACTGAGTGTCATTCTAGTGCTTGAGATGAGGACACACCTGCGCAAACAAATTGCTGCTTGTTTCACACTGTTCCTCTGATCAACACTGAATTACTGTCACACTGTGCCATGTTGTATTTCTGCTTGACACCTTTAAATCAATAACAATAAATGTCAAATTAATGTTGTGGAGTAAAAGTACACATCCTTATGTGTTATAATGGAGTAAAACTAACCTATGGAGTAGCAGAGAGTGCAAATATGTATTTCGTCATTTTAACCCATGCAGCCATTGAAACTATTTTGCAATCAGACTAACAACAGTATATTTGTGTTATTCTCCAGACGACATAACTCAGTGTCTGCAGAAATGGGGTCGGGAGGTCAATGTGATCCATTACTCCTCATCTGTGTCTTTCTCTCCACTCACACTTTACTTTGATCAGCACACACAGCACCTCCTTCCTCTCTATTTCCTCTCAGTCTCAGCCTCGGCTTTCTTCCTCTCCTCTGGTCGCTGCATCCATCTCACTGCTGCAGTCAGTTAGGCCTCTCCAGGTGACCGATGAGCACGGCCATTGATCACTATAAAGTCAGCCCTTTTTGCACTTAATGAAATCCCTGCTCGCTCACTCCACACGTGCGTGGTGTTCGGGGGGAGCTCCACGAGGAGACCCTGAGCCCAGATAAACACAAACACACGCAAACACAGTTGTGTCTCCGTGACGACATTACACTGACTTTAGATTAAATCCTCAGAGAGTTAACCACAACTACAACTTTTCAGAATCTTACCTTAACCCTTTTCTTAACCTTCATTAGAGTAGAAACTTTTTTATACCTTTGAATGACGCCCCTTATACACATGAAGCGAGTCCTCTGACACGGAGTCCACCATGTTGGATCGCCATGTTTCTACAGGATCCCAGAATGGACAAACTAGACCGGTCCTAGCAAGCGCCATTTCTGTTTTCCTTTTTTACGTCAGGTTTTTGGCAATGCTAGATGCTAGTACGCATTTGGAAGGGGAGGGTGAGACGAGTTATATTCAGGTGGTTGCAAAATGAAACTTTACCACTAGATGGCACTGAATCTTACACACTGAACCTTTAATGAGGTGAGAGATGTAAGTCGCCAAAATCACGAGATGTAGGACCTCAAAACCGGAGTAATACCAGGAACACACACACACATACACATACTTTTTCTCAGCTATCCTTGCTAGGACTTTGAATTGGCTTCCATTCACAATTCAAATCTTACCACTAACCCCAACCAGGAGCTCAGAAAGGAAGTTTTGCCTCATTTGGACTGGGATTTGGTCACACACACACATACACACACTACGGAAGTTGAGTGTTAGTGGGAACTCGATTAAATCAATACAAGTGGAGAAAATAAGTAGCAGACAGATGGATGGATTCAGCCGAGCATATTCATGTGCTGTACTCAAAACCGATGCTTATTCACCATCAAGCATCTGCTACTTCCTCTTCCTGACTTTTCGCCCTCGTCTCTCTCTGCCTACCTGCATGTTTTTCTATGTGTCGTCGATGAATAATTTAAAGCAGCCTTTGATTTACCGTGAGGTGTTCGGGTGTATCGGGACAGAATGCCAGCGTGTCAAGATTCTTTCATACAAACGATTTTTATCTCCAAGTCTCTAAGAGCCAGGAAAACCAAATCCTCACAAAAAAGCACAGCTAAGATCATTAGAGGTCAGAGGAGCCTGTTGCTAAGAGGCTGAGGCTCATGAGCTCAAGTGGCGGCTACAAAGACCTTGTTTGCTCGGAAGAAGAACAAGGAACGAGTGTGTGTGAGAGACAGAGACACACTCACATATTTACTGGAATAAACAACAGTGCATAAAATGTGTTTGGCAACTTCTGCACATAACTAATGAAGATTTTGTCCTTGTCCAACAAGCACGTTGGACACTTGACGCACGAGATAAGCAGTGTTTAGTTTGCCAATGAAACTATTGCACAGATTGCAGGGATATTGCAAAACGGAACAACAACAAAATATGTGTTATCATATATCTTAGCCCTTAAGTGGTGTAGTTACTTTAAACTGTATGTCGACACACTGATTGTAATACATGGAGGACGGCCCCAGTTCTCTCCTCTTGCTGGATAAGTGCCTTGCAAATGGAGAGTTTCTTTGTATTTTCAAGTAATATTAAGGCTGATTCCATCTCTTACTTTCACTTGTGTGGAAAAAGTAAAACTCCAACAGAGTCCACTTCATTTTATAATCTTAAATAATGTGCGTTACCATTGGTGTTTTCATGCAACCACTCTGACTGAAATGGGACCGACTGAAGAGCCCATCTTCCTCCACGACCACTCCACCTGTAGCAAGTATCCGCCCACATGTTCATTTGCCGCGTGGAGCCACATCTAAATTTCAGATTTAAGAGAAATGTTGGCTCTAATGATGTGGACATGGAGTCGGGGGCTGGGGGAGGATTTTGGAGGTGAGAGCAGAAGGAAACAGCTTCCATCCAGCAGCTGTGCCCCTGCTGACTGTTAAAATGCAGCTCAGGTAGCGAAGAGCAAGAAGAACATTCATGTCCCTCCAGACTTGTTTGGGCAAGAGAAGAAGGAATTTAAATCTCGTACTTCATCAAACACATGTGTGGCCGCAAATTAAACATCCCATTAGCCCGTTTCAAGAACACATGATATTCTGAAGAAGGGATTAAGATAAAATAAGATTAAAATAGCAAAAATATATAGAATGTAAATAGAACATATAGAGTGTAAACAGCGATATTCTGACTATTGACCTTTTCTGATTATGATGTTTTTATAAGCTGCTAATAGAATATTCCATTCGTCTGATTATGACATCGAGCAGTTGGTAACTGCCACACACGTGGATACAAGTGGATGTTATAATGTGATTACTTCAAATGTTAAGGTCAGAATACTCCAGATGTCTTAATTTGATTGTTGCTCATTCCGAGTATGACCTTATTCAGGTTAAGCCAATCAGAAAGGGCTGTTTAAACGTCTTATTCAGTCTTAATCTGGTTAATATCGGAATATTGATGTCGAACGTAAACACAGTGGTTACACAATATGGCCACTAAAGGCTTCCTCAGTTGAAAACATGACGTTTTAAGGCATTTGCTGAGAAGACTCATGCGTCTACCTTACGAAAAAAGATCTAACGGTAGCACTTGGTCATAATGAGCGCTAATTAACTATGGGGTTATTTTTTGGGGGCGACAGTCTCACTTTAATGTCAAAGTGCAGGATTAGAGCAGCTTATGTTTTGGATAGGGATGTTACTTGGACTGTGATCCACTGTTTAAAAGAGGAACCGTGTCCTATGTGACAGATGCTGAGGTGAGGGAGTTGTGCTTTTTATTACGGTAGATCAGTGATCAGTGTTTACACAGATTGCTGGACTGGAACAGAGGGACAAGGGAAGCGTTGAAGTGGAGGATCGAGGCTAAATGGTGACCAAACAGAGCGTTATTTGCAATTTGATTTCTAAGATACAACAACAGAGAAACAATAAGAGTAAATCTGCAGCCCAGGAGCAGGTCTGAGACAACATCCTGATGTTATTGTGACAAAAGACCTGCTATTAGCTGTGACACTGCAAACACTGCTGTCATGCAAAAGTACCAGCGTTTTGTCATCTTGTGAAGAGGTTTTGGTCTCTGCTTCTGTCTCCGTCCAGGTTAGAGAGATGTCCATTTTTTAAGATTTGTTTTTTGGTCATTTTCACCTTTATCGATAGGACGAGTGTAAGTGTGAAATGGCTAAATGGTTGAGTCGGAATTGAACCTGCGGCCACTGCAGGAGGGCTCAAGCCTCCTCTCCCCAATTTGATTTGAACTCAGAAATACAAAAAAATTATCTTATGAAAGCCACTACTTTTAAGTGTGATAAAAGAATAATATAGAATAAATACAAATAATATGAATGAGAAACAAAAATGCCTTTAATTTTTTGTAATACTCATTTCCGCCGCAAGAGGCTGAAGTACACTCCGGTCCAGAGAGGACTTAAAGTATTTGAATCAGTACACGCTTTAGGAAGTCATGTGAGACAGTATGAATGAAACGTTCATATGTTGTGTCACCACAGGGCTCAGTCCTGGGAGACCACGCAGCCACTGAATCCCATTTTATTTATTGAACTTATTATTTTCAGTTTTTCTCCATTTTTCATTTGAAAATCTTTTTAGCCCAAAGGCCTTGATGACACATTTCTCCCACATGAGCATGAGCTGCATGTAGACGGCCAGTAAAGAGACACATAGAGATGGTAAAATCTTTATGGATTGTTTGTTTTTTTCACAGTCAGCCCCACCGGGATTCCTCCCTTTGCTCTTGATGACCAGTCTGACTTTGATTCACAACAATCGCTCACAATCAACAAGGGGGGAGGTGCGTGGATGCAGCTTTTTATGTCTCTCTCTCTCTTGTTGACTGTCTGTTCTCTGTCATTCTCCTTCTGTCTCTGGACACTGGGATGAAACATGGAATTAGAGAATAGATATCTTCAGAGGAATGAAAAGGAAACAGCCTTAGAAACAAAACAAAGTGACATAGTCTGTTATATAATTAATATATATACATCTTACCTTTTTGGACCTGGAGCCTACGTCCATTTATATAAAGCTTATGGTTTGAATACATTTAACATTTGGCTATTCAAATTAATTTGGCAAAGGGCCACCACATCGATAGGGTGTGTTTAAAAAAAGGGGCGTCTGTGGCTCAGGGGGTAGAGAGGGTCGTCCACAATCCAGAAATTCGGTGGTTCTATCCCCAACATCTCCAGTCTGCAGTCCGAAGTTCCCTTGGGCAAGATACTGAACCACAAATCGGGTTTGACTGTGTTTTTACCTGCCCTCTCTCTGTGTGCTTGTTATTTGAGGTGCACGACTTCCCTCTCAGGGCCGCAGGTAAAAACTTACTTCACCTGTTTTGCTTCCTAAGCTACAATTACCATCTTTTCTTTATCTCGTCATTGTGCCTCCATCCTTATTGAGTTCATACAACAAATCAACCTACAGGTTCCTCCAGTTTAAACCATTACTTTGCATGTCTGGGAAGAAACTAAATAAAAGTTTTGCACTAAAATAAAATGAACCCCTTAACGGCTCTTTAGTAAAATGTGAATTTCAGTCCGTCTCCACAGCAGCATCAAAATGTACAAATTAGTCGGCGGTGAGGAATCTGAAACATGCTCTCGGTGCTTTTGACCTCAGGAGAAAGTAGAAGATAATTGCCTGACCTCATCTCATTAGACACAGTGTGGGTGAGGGTTGGCAGCAGCTTTGGTGGCTTTAGTTGGAGGATCTGATGGAGTTTTATAAAAAAAAACACTAAAGCAGCCCGGCTCCTCCACCAGAAAAGTTCGTCATGTACTTCCCCCGAACAGACGGGACCTTCAGGTGGCCTGATAGTCCGGCGCTGTCAGAGAAGTGGAAATTATTCATGACTTCCGCCGCCACAAAACTGATGCAGTGGAAATTACGGCACCACATTTTTTTCCCTTCCAAAGAAGATGGGAAAGATTATTACCATAACAGACCCCGACAACACTTTAGCTCTGATTAAATGAACATAAGTTCCTGTTATTCAGTCTGTGGAGCAGATTAGTATCATTGAATATTTACTCCACTCACACACATGCTACGTGTAGTCGGAAATGGTCTGAAAAGCAGATTAAGAGCTGTAAAGAAGACAATCTAGGGCATTTTACATCAGAATTTAGTTTACATACACACAAACACACACACACAAACACACACACACAAACACACACACACACACTACTAGAGTGTTTGTGCAGCCTTGAAATGGAAGACCAAAAGAACATTAATGGATCTATCAAGCCTCTCCGCACTCTCCCCTCCAACCATAGCGACATCACAAACAACCTTGTTGCTACTCTGCCATGAACAACTTAACCAATATAAGGCAAAGCAGGCGAATAAACAAGTCTGAGGAGGAGAGGAAACGAAGAGAAGAGGAGGATGAGGGGATGACCATGAAAGAAATAAGATATATAAACCTAGAGAATATTGATGTTTTCAGCCAGTGTCCTTGTTCACATGCTATTTCTGTTCAGCCCCACAACAGTAACTTAGTTCCTGTTGCACTGAACTATCTGACATGACAGATGTTTACTGACAGAGGGAATTAAAAGTTAACACAGGAAGTGATAGGAAGAAGTATTATTATAAATACTAGTATTTGTGTTTCATTCACATATGTCACCGGTGCAGGATTTTCTCTCTGCGTGGAGTTTGCATGTTCTCCCCGTGTCTGAGTGACTGTGAGCGTGACTGGTTATTTGTCTTTATTTATTGGGCCCTGTAATACACTG
This sequence comes from Hippoglossus hippoglossus, assembly GCF_009819705.1. NCBI lineage: Eukaryota > Metazoa > Chordata > Actinopteri > Pleuronectiformes > Pleuronectidae > Hippoglossus > Hippoglossus hippoglossus. The sequence goes on along the minus strand of NC_047156.1, from coordinate 5,472,912 downwards.
GTCACCTATCCTGGGGTTTCTCAAGGGCAGCCATGGTTCCTCTAAAGTCAACGCAACAGCCAATAATGGGAGAAACAAGAAAGTCAAAGAGACAAACAAGGGAGATAAAACAAGAAATGAGATCTCGAACAAGAAGCTGCAACTTCATTTCCAAATGTAGGGAGGCAGAGAGATGATGGGGTGTCACTCAGAGCGCTGCCTCTCCTCTGTGTAGTTTCTTCATCCGGCTCCTTTATTCCTCAGCCTCCACATGTTTCACCTACTTTACATCACGCAGCCGCCCTCCAACCCCTGCTCTGTCTTTATCTTCCCTCCTCATGCCCTGAGTGCCTCCACGGCTTTGCATCTAATTGTGATTCTACTATTAGATTTAGATTACACCAGCAACAGATAAATATTGCTCGCCAAAATCCAGAGGGTATACGGTCCGCTTTTAATCTCCATTTATCTACGCGGTAATCTTAATGGAGCAGACAGGTGCATATTTCTGATTTTTGTTGGAGGCAGAAGATCACTACGAGTCACCCTTTAAGTCCCATTATACCTACATATCTGCCATTATTAATAATTTTGTAATTACACTTCCTTTTTTGAGACCAAGTATGCCAAGATAATACCAATGCCGGAGAGATCTACTGGTGTTACGTTAGAAATACCAATTATATATCAGCACAGATACTTAATTTAGCAGTGCACCGATGTTTCAGCTCGCTTGTCAGATTACAGATGCTGAAGGGAAATAAGTGAAAGTGGCTGTAAGTTAAGAGCTTTTGGAAAGAGTTGGAAAATATACTGCAAATCCTTTCACGTCCCAAAGATGTTCTATTGGCTTCAGATCTGGTGACTGAAGTTCGCTGAATTCATTTTTATGGTCATGAAATCAGTTTAACACGACGTTTGGCTTTGTGACATGGTGCATTATCAGGCTGGAAGAAGCCATTAAAAGATAAGTTGTGACCACATGCGGACGCACGTTGTCAGCAATAATACTTAGAAAGCCTGTTATTCAAACGAGAATTAATTGGTATTAATACATCGGTCCGCTGTCGGACAAATTGGCTGTAAATTTTGATTAGTTAGTTCTGAGGCTGCCCAGCTGAGAGACATCTTAAGGCTGAAGGGACTCACTGGAGCTGGTAAACATCTGTTCAGGAGTTCAACATATGCAACTCGGACATTAACTTTTGTTAGAGCACTTAAGTATATTTTTCATGTATCTGTACTTCACTTAAGTACCTTTATTTATGGTTTCTTTTCACTTTTACTCCACTATCCGCCAATATCTGTACTTTCTTCTTCATTAATCTACTTCACTGATCCAAACAGTGCGGGCAGGTAAAATTAGATCCTGTCTCTTCAACGAGAGCAAAGTGCAGCTGCTGCGTCACTGGTGGAGGAACATCTCAAATGGATTCAGAATAGGCAACAAACCAGTCTCAAGTATAATTATGTTTTTTACCGTTGCATTACGGGAAAAGGCTCCACACTCAAAAAAAAAGTTAATGTGGTACTTCTACTTGAATATTACTTGCTCATAGTACTATGCTCCACACAGTGAATGCATGGTTCAAAAAGGGAAACATCAACAGCCTGGCAATTGAACCTCTGCAGAAGCAGGACAATGGCCCTAAATAAGTATATATATAATAAATCTACAAGCAAATGACAAAATCCACAGAGATGCCATGAAAATACAGACATCCTCAAGCTGAAGGAGTTGTGTAGGGAGAATGGGCCACATGTCCATTTTAATAAAAGCACCACTTAGTATCCACATCTAGCCAGACTGCATTAAGTTAACAGCGGGCAGAGAACCCCTTGTCGTCTTGTTCCATCAGATCCACCAGCACAGTTTCTTACTCACATGCACGTTAACGTTGAGCTAAAGAAGGTTCGAAGTAACCGGCCACATTGTCGTCTGTGGTCAAATCTTGGTTTCTTAATATGACCTGATGATTTATGAAGGTAAGGCAGGTTGCTCACATGCAGAGTGATGCAAGCTGAGGGCAGTGGCTTCACAATTCATCCTGCTGACTGCTGCTGAACTCTGTGACACATCGGCCTCACACTGTCTGTGTCTGTGCAGGAGGCGTCGAGTGTGAGTGGCACATCAGCAGAGCTGCAGCAGCCCCGGTGCTCTCGGTGTGTGTGTCTACACCGGAGGAGTTCACGCACTGTACTGAGTCACCTCCGTTCTTAGGATGCACTACGAGCTCAATACACAGTCGCTGTATTTATGTGCGTAAAATGCAGGAAAATATCCTCGGAGCGTATAAAGTATGCTACACGTCTGTAAACACAAGCCATTATGTGGCCTATAGACAGATAGATTATAATGGGAGTGAATCTGTTCCGTGAGATGGAGGAAAAATGCCGTTCTCTGTGTAAACATGTTGTTGGGCCTCTACTTTGAGTCAATGTGTGAGTTCAAAGCATTTGGGCACGACGGACAGATTTTAAAAATGACCTGAGGCAGGTTCTGGAAAACTGTGCAAATCAAAGTTTGTGTTTAAACAGTCAGACACAAGCTGAACGCCAGCGGTTTCTTAGCTTTGCAGGACAAGCTGTCAATTACACATAATTATTCTATTCAGCAGTGTATCGTTAGATTGAACTCATACAGGCACACACACACACACACACACACACACACGTTATTGCTTTCTCAAAGTTAGTGTTTAGAAAGTGTTGCCCTGCAGGCATTTCCAAATTTCCTTCCCTTATAAACAAATACGCTACATTCATTTAAATATTCTAAACATAAATACATGAAATATAACTTGACTTGATCTTCCCATATATTTACATATTTCTCTTGTTTCTCCAAGTTTCCCTAATACTTCTCAAATGTCATGTTTCTGCCTCTGCCCTCTTTACAGTATACGACTCACTGCTGTACGACAGGTAACATCAACGTAATCCAGAAAACCTATAGTGAAATGTTTTAACTACTTTCGCCAAGGAGATTATTGTTTGTACGTCAGCAGGATTACAGTACGGATTCTCACAGAACTTGGCGGAAGGATGAGAGAAAGAACCCATCACATTTTAGGGTGTTGTAGAATGTGACAACTGAAAACCCTCCTTCAGATGTTGTTTCAGGAAAACGTGATGGACAGAAAATGGTGCGTTGAATTCAATATTGCTGATATTTCTCGGGAGAACAGATGAAAAATAGGACATGATTCCGTAGATTACCACCTTTGAGTGTGAGACAGGTTGAGTTCGTCAATGACGACAGGACGAGTTAAGGGGGGACAGGAGAAAACCGTGTCCCCTGGATGTAGCAGTAGTGTCAATAGAAACGGGAGAAGTCAGGCGCTAAATAGCTCATTATGACGTCCATGCATGACATCCTGCATTAGCATATCAAATCATGCTAGTGCCGAGCTGCCCTTGAGTCGAAGACATTGGGAGCATGTGTATGTTTAAGTGTCAGAATTAGAGATGGAAGACAGATTATATACACGTGTCGACCACACAGTTTATGCACATGAATAAATGTTCACAAAATGGCTAAATGAAAATAGTATCGAAATCAAGCTCAGGAAAATGTTTGTGCCAATACTGATTCTTTCCATCTGTTCTCAGTCAAATGAAAATGAGACAGTTCATCCATCTTTCTGGCAAACAGCGAGTATCCAGGGAAGAAGGAATGTGAATGCGTTCAGTATCCATTTGAAGGACTGTGCAACTACAATGTACATGATGCATTTGAATGGCTGAGGTCATGAAACCTCACATTTCTCCTGAGAATTGGAGACGAATTAAAAAAACTGTGCATCCTTGAGAAAGAGGCTGAAACTCTTCACTGAAGAAGGAACTCTTCCATATGATCGTGTGAACACGGAGCTTCTTTTATCTTTTGCTGGATCCTGTAGAAGCCAATTTCCACCACTCTGATGAAAATAAATCACAATGAACAAAATTATGAAAGGAGAAATATGCTTTTTCAGTTTTTCCCTTTCCTGTAGTCTTGTATGCAAAAGTTATGCAAAGTTAAAAAGCCCAACGTCCTTGGTGAAAGTCACTAGTCCGGCCACCAAGTCTGCATCGTGCCCAACATTTGCATAATGCATGTGGCTGCACGACCCCGATGTGTTTTCTAAACATTAGAGCATCTTAACTTCTGTCAACTAATAACCCAAATTCAAGTTATTAATCTGAATATGAGCTGAATATGTCTCCTTTAAAATGACTAATATCATAATAAGAAATGCTGTTAAAAGAAATGATCTTATACCAACTCGTTTCAAGATGTTTTCTCATTAAACCACCTAAAGGACCATTGTTATCTTCATGGTGGCAGGAATGAGCTTCCACAGTTGCCACAACCTTAAAGAAAATAGGAATAACTTTCCCTCTCCGTCATTCTGGTATTTGGGCTTTTTCACAAACGTAGCTGCTATAAGATCAACGTTAAGGCTTTTGTTTTGAAGTACTTCTGATCTTGTTGCTCTGGGTTTCTTGTTTATCTCCTACTGAGCAAAGCCAGATTCCCGAAGGAAGGAAATCTCCGTTTCTTTGTCCTCAGTCTCCTCGTCCTCCCACCAGTGTTTGATGTCAAATAGGTGTTGTTTCGGATTCTTTGTTCTCCAGGATTTCAGCATCTGTTTTGAGAATGTAAAAACCGTCTCCCCAATGTTCGCTGTGGACTCTGATTTGCATTCGCTGGTGTTATTCTTTTATCTTCCCCGAGGAAGAGCTTGATAGTTGTGTTACCACTCTCCTCCCTCTGAGGTTTGTTGTTTGCTTGTTCTTATTGTTTAACAAGAGGCTTGCAGCACTCAACTGGGAGCCTGTAATTACGGATTTATCAGTAACATGAATGAGGATTTATATTAAAGATCAGGGTCACAACTAGATAAGCAATGGCCTAAAGTAAGAATATAAAGTTCGGCATTTTGAGGTATATACTTATTATACATTTTCCTTATTTATTTACAGGTAAACTAAAAGTTGCTGAAGTTTATAATACGATGTGTGAAGCTGCCTGTTGGAGCTGGAGAGGAGCTGGTCTGCGTTTTCAACACACACACATGCATTATGCAAAGAAACATCCTCTGCCTTCATATGTTAAAGTTCACAGATGCACAAAGGCTACATCTCTATAAATACCCTTTCATTGTAAAACCAAAACAACCTCCATCAACATGAGCATGTTAATCCCACATCGGTAATATTCTCCGTCCATAGTAACACAACTACAAACATATATGATGGGAACTTTGATGTACACTAGGCCAGATGTACATGAGTGGTACAACCATCGACACCCCAAAGCAGCCACAATGTTTTCAAACTAAAGTGGAACCAACGTTTCCAAACTTCTCCATTTAAGGTGCTTAAATGGAGAAATGGTCTGTAAATGTGAATGTTTGAGTGAATGGTTCGCAGAGCGAGTCCTTTATATTTCCATTATCTTTTCTGTGAGTAGATAACTGGTTTAGAATTCAGTCTGAGCTCGCTCTCAGAGATTATCACCTTCGATGAGTCGGGAGAAATTATGGAAGTGAAATTCCTTTTTTGTTGTATATTCTCCGTCTCTGGAAATCATTGTGGTCACGGCGTTAAAACGGGTCTTACAGCAATTACACACAAATTAATGAACGAATAAACAACACAATCAGTCAATAAATCCATTAACTGGACAAGTCTCTGGAGACATCTGCTACATTATGAACGAAATGCACCTCCAACAGAAGAGGACAGTTACAGCTAATTGGTTCTTAGCTGGCATCTCAAATTAATATAAGGGCTGGAAATCAATTTAACTGATAGCTTCTTCACCATTAAATTGCCCTTCTATATTTTATTCTCTTCGAAGGACCAGGCTATTACGCTCATAATACATGATATACTGTAATACTTCAGCTCCTGAGCTGTTTAAAACTACTTCCAAATGATGGACATCAGCCTCACTAATAAAACTCACCGCACCGGCCTGTCCTCACAGTTTGTACAATCAGCTGTGGCAGATTAGAAATACAAGTATTAATTGCTGGGCTCGGCAGCGTAGAGAGAGACTGATTTCGACAATTACGCCACGTAGTGTCACAGTCCAAGTCAGTGTGTGTGTCATCGTCCTGCAGAGAGAAACACAGGGATTCTTTCCTGAGGAGAACTCAGCGTCTGAAAGCTGCTGCCCATCGTAGTGATGTTTCCACTCGTGTGTTTCAGCTAAATCGTATGAAATGTTGTTTTCTTTACCCTCGAATGATCCCTTTATATTTTAATACTTTATATTTACATCTGGAGCGGGTCCTCTCTACGGAGGCCACCATGTTGTTTTTTTTACAGTAGCTCAGACTGGACAAACTAAACATCTTTTGAGTTTTTATGACAACTGAAGTCTGCCACAGGTTCTCTGTCATGTTTGGAAGGGGAGGGTGAGGGGTGTTCAGCTGCAACATGCAACTTCACCACTAGATGTCACTAAATTCTACACACAGAACCTTTAAGCCTAAATTGAAGGAATCCAGGTGATCAAAGACATCAACAGGGTTATTTTCGTAAAGTCTTTAGTTGTGTAAAGGATTAATGTTTTTCCCATTAACTATAAAAGCGTCGTGTAAATGAAAGAAAATTAAGTAATGATGAACCTGTGCCTATTAGCAGATATCACTAAAATGAAATAAAAGCAAATTTACATTACACAGGGAAACTAATACTTAACTAAAGTAGAAATTAAATGATAAAGGAGTAAGTAATATGGGATATTGCACATGATATTGAAGTTGAAATATTACAGGTGATATTAAAAACCATTTAAATATTGCAAATGATGTGGAAAATACTGCACATGATCTGTGGGTGTTGCACTTTTACTTAGTATTTTACTAGTTTTCACAGCAAAGTATGAAAAATGCCAAATAAGTCTTCCCCCGCTACTCGCTCAGCATATTCCAGCTTTCCTCTGTCCAGCATTAGGTAACAAAACTACTCTTGGCAGAGCTTGGCAGCTGGAAGTGGGACTAATGCAGCAGAGAAAAAGTGTATTCTAACATTTGGGCAAAACGATGACTCCACATTTGAAATTTGCTGATTTTGCCTTTAAAAAAAGCTGCTTCTCTCCCAGGAGAGCTCTGTGGTCTCCCTCTGTGAATCCATCCCTGAATAAATGTTTTCACATCATCAAATGTCCGTCTTTCTCTGATTCCAGCATCTGTAATGTATAAAAAAAAAACGTTACCGCTGTAAACAACCGCAGGCCGGGCTCTGCTTTCTCAGAAAATCCTTTTGTTGCACAGGAAGACATTGTGATGTTTCTCTTTGTGTCGGCCATCATTGTTTCCTTGTGGCAGACAGAAAAGGAACAGGGTTGCAGGAGAAGCAGCAACAGTAGGAAAAATGAAGATGAACGATGTGAGATGGAAACAACATGTAACTGTCCTGAGCTTTGAGTTTAAAGAAATGAACTATGAAGCTATAGAATAAAGGCAACTGCTTGTCCATTAAGAATGATTTGAATTATTATTTGAGGAGAAATGCAGGATACGTTCTCTCATTTATTTCACAGCCACTTGTATTTTGGGACTATTTCTGTCACAATCTCTGTTTGAAAGAATTGTGGTCGGCTAATTGTAATAAAACTGACGAAAGTAAAAAAGCCAAACTGAGTGTGTGGAGGTTCCTGGAGCCCAGAGGTCCCTCTCTCTCTCTCCAGTCACGTCCTCCAGCTGTTCTGGGGGAAGCCCAAGGCGGGTGGGTCCTGATATGTGATCGCCCCCAGTGTGTTCTGGATCTACCTCTGGGTTTTCCTCTTGGTTCGAGGTCAATCAATCAAATGTTATTTGTATGGCCCATATTCACAAATTACAATTTGTCTCATAGGATTTAACAAGCTGCGACAATCCTCTGTGCTTAACCCTCGACGAGAGTAAGGACAGAAAACGTGCCGAGAATATCTGAACAGGAAAGCAACCAGTCGGCGTCGAGATCAGACGACATGAACTCAAACAATCAATCAATCAATGAAATTTCATTAAGCCCATATACACAAAGAACAGTTTGTCTCAGCAAGAAAACTACCAGAGAAACCCAACATTTCACAGGACAGATTCAGAATTAACAAATAACAATATTTACAGCATTTATGAGAAGAGACAATGTCTGGCATCAGTTGAGAGGTGTATCAATACATATGAGCAGATGAATCAAAAAGCTGATTGCTGATGCATTTCAGTAAATGTGTCCCGCCTCTTCTCCTCTCCACACGGAGCCAGCTCTGTTGTGATTGTTCCAATTAGAAACGGAAGCCTTCTGGTCTATAGATTAAGCACATTCACAAATCTAAATGTGATATTCCTTCTCCTTGCAGACTGATTTTGCTCTCCTGGGAGTCTCCTGTCAGCTGGGCAGGAAGTGTACAGTGCGCAGCCCGCTGAGACAGAACATGATGATGATAATGACAGCTGCGAGAGTGAAAAGCTGGGGGTCCGAAAATCCACAACAGACAAACATCCACCTTCTGCCAGTGCAGTGAAGTCCAGGACTCGCTCTAAATGCTCTTCGTCAAGTAGATGATCTCTTCCTCTCTTATTATCTGGTTAAGGACGACCTCTTGCTGAGCAGAACAGGAAATTGCAGGAAATTGCCCAGTGTGAGGTGAGGACGGCCGTGTGCTGGCAGCTGAGTCAAATCTGTCCAGGGTAGAAGATAATCCCCCTCAATGAGAGTCCTACCCATCAAGATAATCACCTGTGTTGCCCTGGAACAGTCAGCTGGGGGTTTTCTTCATAGTGAAACCATAATTTCTTATACATTTTTGTACAAACGAATTTACATTCATGTGTTAAGGGGTTACAGCCCAGCTTCAGAGCCCACCCATCTAGTTGCCATAGCTACAGCACATCATTTTTGACCACATCCTCAAAAAAATATATATAAAGTCCACTTTTGAGCTGTGGAAGGTTTATATCAGCTGGAGCTTGGTCAACCATGGCTCCTCGTGTTTTCTCCTGCAAACGTCTGATGCCGGTGGAGCAGGTTGACTGTGAAATAAAAAAACAAACCATTTGAAGAAAAAGCTCAGTATTCAAAAGAAAAACCTTCCCACTGTCGACCTTCACCACATCGTACATAAACACGTAAACACAGTCGCTGTACAATCTGGTGTGATTCTGTACAGCACATTCATTGTTTTAGTGCAAGTAAAGTCTGTTGAAGGGACAACAAATCAAGACCTACACAGAAGATGTCTACAGCTGACTGTCCTCAACCTCTTTCATGGTGTAGACTGTAAACCCACCTTAATGCTGCCTTTTAGATGTGTTTACAGTTTCACCCTTACAATTGCAGAAAATACAAGGCTGTGAGAGACATTTAGTAGGTTTCTGGAGACAAAGGATGTCCTGGGTAGAAGTACTTATTGTACTTACTGTCATCAGAGCAGATCAGCCATGCAGACGACAATAGCTGTGTTGCCATCCCCATTGAGCTGTCTTTGCAAAATGCATCTTATAAACTTACAAAGCCATAAGGTCCTATATCATCAGATTGGACAAATATATCTATGCATTGACTCGTCTCGTCTGACTCCAGGAACGTCAGAGCACAGAGATATATTTATTCTTCCTCTGTTATGTATTTGGCTTCCTAGCTCGACCTTGGCTCCCAGAGAAACTGTAAAAGAGAAAAGGGAGCTCTGTGGCATTGGGTGATGTGTTTTCTGACCTTACTCTGTGTACCGGGTCTTCCTGGGTATGAGAAACCTAAACTAACACCAAGTAGAGAGAAGAGAATTCAGTCAGCAAAAACATATCGAAACCATGAAAATCTCCCAGATGTATGATGGGTTTAATCAAAGAAGCGAGCTGTTCTATATTCAGTTTACCATTGTGCCGTGGAAAGAAATCTGCAAATGCAGGAGTCAAAAGTCAACGAGGTCAAATAGCTCTTCACTCTTATATGTTAATATTCCAGCTGCCAACTTGTTTTCCTGCAATAACAGATGTTTTTCTTTAAATAGTTGCTCATAAAATATAGTTGATATTGGGAAAATTCAGTTGTCGGTGGCTTACACCTCTCGACTGGGTCAACTTGTTGGCGAACATAATTAGTAAATATATCAAAATATGTACTGAAATCAGCCTGCATTTTTAAATTAGTACAAAGTTTTTATCCCCCTGACATTAATTGTATTGATTAAATTGTTTCATTTAACACAATTAATGTCTTTCTGCCTCACTTTTCTGCTCACTATGCTCGTTGTTATACAGCAACACACCACCGCAGATTCCTCCAATATGAAAGTTATACTTGGCAATAAACTTGATCCTGAGTAAGAATTATCAGCCTTAATATTTGTATTTCTTGGCATGTAGAGAGTAACTAGAATAACCACTCACTGTGTAATGTGTTTACGTAGAAGATATATACCATTAAAACCGGTAATTGTTATTAATGTGGGAACTGATGAGTGGAGAAAGGCAACAGGACTGTGGGACACACCAACACAAGATGCTTCATTAGTCCTCAAATTCTTAAAGTTGATTAATTAATAAATCAAGACGTGTATTTTCTTAACCTACTGTGATAATATAGTGTTGGAGCCATCTGTGTACTTTTACACTAAAGAAACAATTCATCCTGTAACTGCATCATATCAGTAGCAGAGATAAGAAATGACCTGGATATGAAGTAAGTGCATAACTCTCTCTCTCCCTCACACACACACACACACGGTAAAAACAATACCACATTGTCACGGCCACTAATCATATCAAACTCTTATTTTTTTCCCTCATGATCCAAGTATATCTTTACTTGTGTGTTATTTTCTCACACACAGTGCAAAAAACTGCCTGGAAGAAATCTTGCATTCATCACTGCTAATAGCCAACAGAGCCGGAAAATGTTGCATCAATCTTAAAATCCCTGTAGCTGCTGATAAAGTACATGAAATGACTGTTGTCATCTTTTTGTGCCTTTGTTCCTTTTGGCAGCGGGGATTTCCATCTCCTTCATCCACTGACGCCCAGACTCACATTTAATCTGCGGCTTCACACTGTCTTCATCATTTCCAAGCGGATGTGTGTTGGCGCCCATCAAAATAAAACAAATGAAAAGTGTGTTGCCGAGTGACAATTCCCCCCCCCCCCCCCCCCGCGAAGCCTGCAGGAGCGTAATAGCCCCGGCGGAGTGGTCACTATGAGCAGCCATTCATCTCCCTGCGTGCGCCCGTATACGGGAAACGGCCCTGTGTTTTAGGGCCAGCTTGAGAAATTGCAAAAGGCACGGGATGCTAAGCTGTTCCGGCACTCACAGGACTCATAACCCCAGATTCTGTGTGTGTCTGTGTCTGTGTGTGTGTGTAAGGATGGGGCCAGCTGGTAGGACATCAGCGTATTGTGGTTAATTTGTTGGAGGGTGGTCCAAGGCCAATTAGGCCTCTTCTGTATCACTGCTTCGTTAGACACACTTAAACACACGCACACACACTGATGCCGTCCCTCGGTCCGGCAATATACACGACCATTATGGTGAATTACAAGGGGCAGATTAGCATGTTTAATTCACTTGTTGAAGAGGCACTAGGGCGAACAACACTGCAGTCATATTAACCACGGGCATTACACAGAATACTCCCTAATGTACGCTGCTTGTGTGTGTGTGTGTGTGTCAGTGTCTCCTCCCTCTCTCCCTCTCTTTCTTCACCTCTTTCCATTTCTTTCTCAGACAATAGTGAGCACGCAAAGTGCAGTTGTTCCCGAACAGCGGCGTCTCTTGATGAAATCCCAGGAGCAGTGCGCTGCCAATTGCTTTCATTTTCGTTAAAGACGGGGGCCATTCTTTTTCTTTTGTGTTCGCCACAACTTGGCACAGCTGTTTGAACAATTTGATTCCACCTCCTTGACAAATGTATTTTCTCCTGAACCTCTTCGTGCTTTACAGGTTTCGCTGGGTCCATGTGCTCACTTGTAATTGTCTTCTGTGGCTACAGGAAACGGAATGGAAACGCTTGAGCAGGCACCTTAACTGTAGAGGAAATCTACGACAACTCCTACTACTATTAATACCACTGCTGATAAAATAACTTACTACAATATGAGGAACCTCTGTCTTCACATTTGCATATTTGTGGCCGTGCCTGAGGTCCGCAGCCTGTCTTTAAAAGCAGTAGCTCAAACACTACAGGTCATATTATCTGTTCAAGGACGCTGCGATAAGGAAATGGCTGAATCCAAACAGGCATCTTTACAATGAGCACTGCACCAGTATTCACAACAACAATGATGAATCAAACGGGTCATTTTTCTGGATCACGAAACAAGCACCTGTGTGAACCGTGTCACTATCAAAGCTTGTTAGTAACCGTTGGCCGACTCCGTTCTGTGGATCCCTCTAAAGCCTGAATGAAATATTAATCAAAGGTAAGTATAGCCTGACTAAACATGGCAGCATGAAGACGGCTCTTTAACCGAGAGCACAGCGGATCCAGGTCGGTCCGACGTGGGGCTCACATCTCATCACATCTGTCTGAGAGGAGAAAATGTTTCTGCTGCATTTAACAGTTTCTGATATCAGTGAGAACATCTGTTTTAATTACTGTCCAGGGAACGTTGAATAAAACCTGCTCGTGAAGAGATGATGGCGGCAATGATTTTATGTTTTGTAAAATTGCAAGATAGAAAATGGAAAGTCAAATATCCACAACAAAGCAATACAAGGTCCTTCACATGAGACATCAAGACAAGATAGACAAGATACTAGGGACGCTTCACCCACGCAACACGAAATCCTAAATATTCAAAATGTAGAAAATTATGAGGGATGTAGGACGGCAGAAATAATAATACATTGATGGAGCATAAAATGAGATTGAAAGACGATTCATTTGTGGGTGTAGGTTAAAACTTTGACCCCGTGCTGTGACCTTAACCTTTGCCAGTTTTGCAGGTTGAGTCCAGACCCTGAATCCAACCAGTTTGCCAAGTTTAAACCGACTTGGATGAAAACTGCCAAAGTTTTTCCTGCAACAGTCAGAGAAACTCACCCACCACCCAAACAAGGTAAATAGCACGTTATGTGACTGTCAGTAATTTTTCACCGATCGCATGATTCCAGCCTTGAGAGATTCTGTTGTACCTGCTTATTTCCCCCGAATATCTGATTTTTTACTCCTCTGCTTCTAAATTGGCTATTCTGTCTTTGCTGGGTTTTTCTCTCAGCTCCAACAAACACAAAGGAGTTTCACCTCTGTCTGTATTGACAAGCTGCCTGATTTGGCTTGATTCTCGCTCTCTCTCAGATCATCGGCCTGTCGACCTCTTCAGTAATCACAGTCTGCAGTTTGCTGGATGCTCATTAGGTCGCACTTGTAGCTTCAAGTACAAAGACTTTCTCTGGGCTGACGGGAGCCGCACAACAACTCTCTGCCTCTGCCTCAATCAGCGGGACTTCCAACGTTCACAGGTGGAATCTCACAAAGCTGCAGGTTGATACAGAACATTGTCTTTAAACTAGTGGTGCACCGATGTATCGGCCGTATATCGGTAGCGGCCGATATTCGCCTCGTTTACTGCCATCGGCGTATCGGTAATAAACTTGACTTTCACCGATAACATTGGCCGATATTCATTGGTATGTTTTCTGCAGCCTGCCAATTTGGCATCCAGATTATGGTACACTGACGACGGGTTTACACCGGGCGCTGAAGCGCCGCGCCGCACAGCGCAGCGCCAAGGAAAGCCAGGCGCCTCCCTTCCACCCCCCTGTTCAACCTTTGTGCGGTTCACATGAGCTGCGATATGCCGCGCCAGGAAACAGACTGAAAAATGATTTTAAACGATATAAATGACATATTTGATATGATATAAATGATCAAATATGCATCCCATACTTTGTATTCCCCTTCTGTTGTCCTGGAGTTTTAATTTTCCTAATTTTCCCAATCACATAATTAAATGTACCCCTCTGCCCATCCACTACAGCCACACAAGCAGTCATATAGATAAAAAGAGAGAGAGGGGGGGGCTAAAGGCTTGCTTGGAGAATACGTCATTTACCCCCGACACCCGACATTGAACGGGTTACATACAACAACAAGCGGAGAATCACGGGCTGACCGGCGCGGAGAAATGCGGGTCCGGTGTGAACAGCCAGGCGGCTGCGCGCTTGAGAATAACGCTGCGCGGCGCGGGGCGGCGCTTCAGCGCCCGGTGTAAACCCGGCGTTACACACCAAGAAGGCCACATGCAAGTAATAAACAAATATCGGTATCGGCTAGATTGTTGTTTTAAATATCGGTATCGGCCAAGAATTTCCATATCGGTGCATCCCTACTTTAAACAGAGTTGGGTTTGGGTTCAGGTGATTGGACATTTACGTTTTTGTTGAACAATTGTTTAGGTGATTTTATTTATTTTTGCTAATGTAAAGATCTGCTTCAGAGAAGTCAACAGTTTAAATGAACCTACGAACTGACACTTATCACATATTAAATGATCTATATTTGATGTATATACATGTATATTCATTCATTTAGTCAGTCCATCCTGACTCTGCTTGATCTCTTCCTCTCTCGCTCTCCCACTCTCTTCGCTGACACTCACACACACAAACACAGTGTCTTTGGACTAATGGGTAAATTCAGACTGAGTAAAAACAACATAATTTGTTCTTCATTTAGAGACATGAATCTAAATATCTGGCTTATTTCCGTAGTAGCTGATAGCAGAAAGGGCACACTACATTTTGTGGAAATTCTGGGGCTTTAATACTGTATATATTTGAACTCTGGGGCTTTTATAATATGTATATCTTAACTCTAGGGCTTTTATACTATGTATATTTGAACTCTGGGGCTTTTATACTATGTATATTTGAACTCGAGGGGTTTTATACCATGTATATCTTAACACTTGGGCTTTTATACTATGTTTATCTAAACTCTGGGGCTTTAATACTTTGTATATTTGAACTCCGGGGCTTTTATACTATGTATATCTTAACACTGGGGCTTTAATACTTTGTATATTTTAACACTAGGGCTTTAACACTAAGTATATTTGAACTCTGGGGCAGACGTTGTTACTCACTTGTATAACAACATGAATTTTGCAGCCGCAGAAAAAATAACCTCTCTTATTAAAATGCAGCCTTGAGTGAGATCACATGTGATCCCTCTCTGTGCATGTTTCAGTTTAGACTCACATGTAGATTATGAAACAACTCAAAGTGCATTGATGCTTCTTGTAAACTTGTTTTGACGGTAGTGGGAATAATTTGACTTTTGGGGAAACACACGTACGCAGAGGGAGCTCACCTAGTTCTGTCCAAAAAACTTACCACCAGCTTCTCTAAAGCTCACGAATTAACATGTTTTATCCCATTCAAAAGAAATGGGAAAATGACTTGTGGTTTTACAAGGAGGTACACGGTGAAAATTATTTCTTGACAGCGCTCATTAACCTTCTGTGGAGACCATCTCACAACCAGTCCCACTTTACAACTGGCCTCGGGTGCTGAAGCAACAAAGTAAGAATGATTCGAAGCTCTCGTTTCTTTTATCCTTTACCGAACTTCATTTACTATCAATGCATAATAAAAGGGGCCATTGGGTAAGAGGTGGGATTCACCCTGAAAATGTCCCCAGTCCATCTCAGAGCCAACATACGGAGACAAATTAGATGCAATAGAGTCACCTGTTAACCAAACCTGCATGTGTTTGGACTGTGGGAGGAAGCCAGTGTAACCGAAGAAAACCAGCAGACACTGGGAGAACATGCAAACCACACAGAGAGGCCCCAGTCGGCGCGGCGGTGCACCACCATGCCGCCCAACACCAAAGTATTGGGGTTCAACTTTGACCCTTGAATCTGTGCCATTGACCTTGAGTCCATAATGGAGGAAGCTATGATAACGTATTCGCTCCATCACACCATCTCTTGTTATTGACTTCCTGTTTCAGAGTAGAAACCGTTCGACTGAAGTGCAAAGATTTATGCTCACGAGCTAATGAGTTTGCCAGTTGACCATTAGCCAGCCCATTAGCTCGTGGAGCTTTATTTTCCCTCTTTAACAACTTTTAATGGACAAAATGGTGGTGAACTGGGATTGAAGTCCCACACAGAACAGCAGAGAGAAATTAAAGAGACGCTATGAAGAAGCTGCTGTAACTGAAAGACACTGTTTGGGCCAGCCTTCAAATTAATGCAGCAGTTCAGTAACCAGCCCTACAAGTGGTCACGTCACCAAAGCCCTTTTCAGACGTGTAAAATGAGCAGGAAATTGAGTCAGGACATTTTCTGGAATTTTGCCTTTTCTCATATGATGAAAGCAGCAGGATTGTGCCGGTCGGACACATTCATAACATCAGTAAAATGCCCAGAGCGCTCAGGCAAGTAGGAGGCACCAGAGCACACAGGAGGCAGGACTCAACATCCCTCTGCAGAAGTCACAGATTTCACTTTACAGCACGATGCCAGGCTCGCTCAGACATCTTCCAGATATGGAAGGACAAGTCCCAGAAAATACCCGGACTAACTGACTTGGACGTTCTCCCCTACAGCCCCTCTGGGAAGTTCCAGGTAAACAGTCAGAGTTCGGTGTCTGAAAGCAGCGGAAACTTCCAGTGTCACAGGGACCAGCAGATTTCACTGCTGTGTATTGACTGTAGGTTGACAGTATATAATAAAACCACATTGCAACCTAAAAAGCTAGACATACACAATACATTTTCTATTAGTAAAGTAATAATTAAAGGTTTAATTCCCACTATGAACTATAAATCAATCTCAATGGCAAATGCACATAAAGAATAAATGCAATGCCTCTGGAAAAAGGTGCAACTGCGCCTTCAATCATACTTCAATGTGTTTGTGAGATAAGGCTTATAAGGATTAAATCCAAATTCTCTGTGGTTTCTATTACAGAACTCAGCAAGCAATGCTTCAATCACATGAAAATAATGTACGTTTTTAATAGACTTGGGCAGATAACATACTGTCCACACCCATCAGACACACGCAGAAAGATGTTAATCACATTTACTCCCTCGTAATCGAGAGCGGAGGAAATCATGACGGGTGACGTCTTTCAATCCTTTTATCGAACGCCTTCAATTCGGCGAAGAACCAGCAGGTGATTAGTAAACATTTCCTCACTGTGATGCTGCGCTGTGCATGCAGACAGACGTTGTAATTTCAGACTGACAAAGACACATGGCTTCACTTATCATTGAAAAACAGCCCCACAAGAAAGTCTCATTCCGCTGCGTTAATGCCACAATTTGTCCTGTTGCAATTAAAAAACACCATGTTTCCATGATGCATGCAAACACCGTGTTATGAATGTGAATCAAAAAAAGAAGCCGTGACAAACACAGCGACATTCAGTATCGATAATTGCAGAATGACAAAAAATTTTAAAAAGCGGTGCCAAACAGTCTTTCCTGGACCGAGTCAGACGTATTGTTCGAGCGAAGTCACATGTTCACTGTACGCAGAAGTCCTCTGTCTTTCAGATACTGCAGGAGAGCAGCTCAGCCGTACGACCAAGGACAGCAAGAGGTTATTAAGTAAATCTACTCTCAGCAATTGTTGCTGTTCGCTCGGCCCCCCCCCCCCCCCCCCCCCCTCAGTCACTGCAAGGGGACCCCTGTGTGATATGGATTGTTTTTCAAGTAACAGGCAGTGAAAATGGCCGTCTCATTATTTTTAATGGGTGTTTGAGATGTGCTCCGTTGCAGTGGTGCGCTGTCATTTAGATGCCTGGGCCGAGAGCGGGATGAAAGGGGGGGGGGGGAAATGGAATGACGTGCAAAGGGTGAAGAGACTCCTCCATTGTGGCAGAGGTGTGCTCTACGTCTTAATACGTGTTTACTTACAGAGCCGTGCAGGCGGAGAGATAGAGGGGGGGGGGGGGGGGGGGGTGGAAGGAATGAGAGAGAAGAGGAGGAAATAAGAAGAGATCTGTTTTTGTTTTTTTTTGTCCCTCAGCATAACTCCTTGCATCTGGCTGTAACCCAGGCGCCACAGCACATGCTAATTGTGATCATTTTTCAATCTACATTAGTCAGATGGCAACGGGGCTCATCTTGAAGCCCCCCCCCCCCCCCCCCCCCCCCCCCCCCCCCCGACCAACACCGTGATTAGGTGCACATATCTTCTATAACCCTGAAGCTGGCAGCAGCCCACACAAAATGCCATTTTTTTCCCCCACCGCGTTTTCCATCTAGATGAGTTTTAATTAAGTCTCCTCGCTGCGCTCCCCCGTGGCCGCTCTAATCAGACCACGGGAGCATTGCCTCTCTCTCTCTCTCTCTCTCCCTTGTTTTGTGAAAGGATCCCGCGGCATCTGTTGGGTCTCCCCGTCTCCCCGTCTCACCGTCAGTCAGAGAGAGACAAAAACACACGGACACCGGGACGAGCGCTCCGCCGCACCCAAAGACAATCAGCGGGTGGTTGTCGTGTCATTGATTAAGATTGGTGAGGTTATTAGGCTGCATGGATATGCACAGATGCTCCCTGATGAAGGCCGGTCTCAAACATGCCCGACTATTAGATTATAAAAGTGGGCATGCGGAAGAAAAACCTTTGAAAATAACAAAGCCATAATTCCATCGTTTAATAAAAGTTTTAAGTTTCTTGGATTTCTCCACATGTTGAGGCTGAAGTCACCTGATACGTGAAGAGTTTGGGAGATGCTGTCGTTCTTTTAGGGATTTCAAAGGCAAAAAAGCAAAACCCATATAGTCAAGAAGTTCTATCCATCTCAAGCTATATGCTCCTGGTTTGACTGGAACTTTAGACAGGGGTATAGTAACAGTACATAACTTGGGGTTGGGCTAAGTGACCGGTCAATTAAAGGTAAATGGAGATTTGTTTATCCAGATCCACTCCAAACCCTAATGGGTTCTTTCTCGAGTCTTACATCGACATCAGTTGAGTAGTTATTGACTGATTCTGCTGACAGATACACAGACAAACAAACAAACAGCCATGAACAGCTCCTCGATGTTCATAGTAAAAAATAAGACCTGGACATGTAACTGTAGAAGAAATGAGTCTATATCATAAATAATCCTCAATTTCATCCATGTATGTTATTTATGTTGTATGTGCAACCTTGACAGAATTTATAATAAGTGTTTTTATTTGTTTATGTTTGTCAGATCACTTCAGAATAAATGTAATCATCATCCGTTGGCACCTTACTGGTCCAATTACATGGCTGTTTTCTGAGTAATTCTCAGTGTGATGGAATAAAAGTTGGGGATGAGAAGTGTTCTGTTTCTGGAAGAAGGAGCGCTGTCTTCTCATAATTGTGTTCTTTGTTTCTATTCAAAAAGGATGAGACACAAAAAAAAATCCAATCGGAGACGGTCGGTCGCTGAACATTGTTCATTTTGCCATATATCAAATTTGCTGCTTGATATCTGCATTGTTCTCCTGAGTCAGATCCAAATGAGTGAATCTGTGATGAATGATAAACTGTGTCACAAGTCACAAAGTGAAGTGAATTTCTCACATTTAGTGCCACAGTTTCTCACCAGGTAAGAATTAACACTCATCAGTGTGTGTGTGTGTGCATCTCTGGGGACAACATTAAGACTGCAGATTGTTTTCATTGTTTTTTCAGCTCTACAATCTAATCTGTATTTCACTCTCATTATTGCAGAAGAGGAAGGAGCCTTTATTTATACACATGTCCTCTCAATATGAGGAGGATATCGTCAGTGGCAGAGCAAGATGCTGAAAAAAAGATTACAAACCTGGACTCTGAATCACATCTGTTCATGGAAATTAAAAATCAAATCAAATAGTCTTTTTAAGATTTTACTTCTTAAACTGATAAGACATGAAATCTTAAAAGTCTTAAAAAACAGTTTTCCAACAATATAAGCTGCCCTCAGACATGCACTGAAAACACAGCAGCAACCAAAACCTTAACCATGAACAATTCATGCCGAACTCTAACCTTAACCCAACCACAATTCACATCTTCACTGAAGAGACAGCACAATAACTGGTTGACAGAGGACACTGGCAAAATCAGGTTGATTCAAATGGACAGATGCTGACAGTTGATTTGGTTTAAGACAGAAAAAAACATAGAATAGGGAGAAGATATAATAAGTTATCTTCCTGATTGAACTTGAGCCTCACATACACGGCTCTGAAGGGTTAGAACAGAGTTACAGTACACAGCTGATTCTCTAGTTAACTATGTCTCCTCTAGGACACTGGGTTCATCTGCAACAAGAGATAAGCAGCTTTTGTAAACTACGCTCAAAAGACGTGTAACAGAGCGACACTAGATATCAGAGAAGCTAGTTCATATACGTCTTTAAAAGAAAACTTCAACTTTCCTTCAGCCTTTAACTAGATCTTGCACTTGCCCGCACTCCTGCGTGTTTATTTTTTTAAAATAATTTAATTTCCTTTTCTTTTAAATGTAACATGTCCTTATGTTACTTTAAATCTTATATATATCTTATATTTTAATGTTTTAATTTGTATCTATATTGTATGTAAAGCACTATGAGCTGCATTTCTTGTACGAAAGGTGCTATACAAATAAAGTTTATTATTATTACTATTATTATCATATTATGTTTTGCCACATGCAGTTTGTTTTCTTTTCTTTTTGAACCTCAACAATTAGTGGATTACAGAGCTCTGCTTGTCAACAGTGAAAGGAACCATATTGCCGGCAAATGATGCTGGAGACTCCCAACTCTCTAATCACCTGAGAAACGCTGAGTCAATACAGCAGTGGTGTGGTGGAGCTTTTACATATATCTGTGTGTGTGTGTTGTGGTGTATTTAGTTAACATGGATCATTTTGACACGTGTGTAAAACATAATGACATGTTTACAGCTAGCGGCGCCTGGTTTCTGGACTCTCAGACTCCCTAAGTGTTATTACAATATGTTACTTGTTAGTTATCTCTTCCTGAGAATGCTCTTTGACCTGTTAGATGGAGAGGTTCCCATCTTCAAGTGGGAAGCATGTTTCGAATTAGATGCCCCTATGTATGATGTCATTTTATCTCAAGGTTTGGGCGTAAACAAGTTCCCTATATGAATGCTTGTCCGGCACCGGCGACTCAGACTTCTGCATTGGCCGAGAACGTCTCCGGGTATACCTAGGTACCCGTCCTGACCTGTAACTTCTGTGTAATAAACCTTATTATACAAGCAAGAACGGTGTCCGCGGAGATTCCTTCATCATCATCTTCAACATCACTGCTGCTTAAAATATACGACAAATTTGGCGTCACGAACTCTGGACGTGCTGTGGCCTGCGGCATCTCCAAGACCTTCACACACGGTGAGCATTTCTCACTTGACTGGATGCTGGTTCATTCATTGAAGCTGTTGTGTGTCTGCTGTCTGGTCACACCGTAAAGAACCTTTTCTTTTTTATGGACATGTCATGTTGTGTTGATGTTTGAAGTGAAGTTCCGTGCTAAATTTGATTTTATTTGCGTAGTATACGACGCAAATAAAGGGGGGATTATTATAAGAGAAGATAAAAAGTGAAGAAAGGAAATAACATAAATACAAGAGATGTATTGTATGTGTAGAATAGCTTCATTGTAACGATAAGGTGAGCTAAATAACATTGTGCGAGATTAATGAAGATTGGGCCCTCAACTTCTTAACGGTAAGACATGTGTAGATTAGTCACTGCGTGACAGTTGGCTTTGACATAGTCAGGAATTGAGTTAAAAAGAGAAAATTGGGATAATCCTGGATCCAGGAAATTTGAATAAATAAATGTAAACAGTGATAAGGGACAGAGTAATGAGAGAGAAATAGGATCAAAGAGATGATCAGGGAAAGACGCCGCAGAATCTGGATATAGAAGCCCTCAGGAAGAGGAGCTGTTAGAATGGGCCGCAAAACCTCACCACAGGTCAGTTTAATAAACTGGAGATTGTAGAATTAAAAATTCGATTGTATGTTCTCACTCTGAACATTTGTTGACGAACAGTGTTTGGTGCAGCCTCTCATCGAATATTTGCATCTCATAGGTAGCATAAATTTAAAAGAATAAGAAAGAAAAGTGCGCGGCAAAAAGCATGCTATAGGAATGTATGGTATGAATGAGTTGTTTTGGGGAATATAAGATGAGTGCTGTTTGTGTTTTTCATTGTGTGGCAATGTGTGTGCGTTCATGAACAGGGAGACATCTCCCAGCCGGTGTGTGTGTGACACGTGGTCACTACTGTGTTCCAGCTGTGTGTGACAAATTGCAGCAGGGGTTGGTCTATGTGGTTTAGATTAATAAATAAGATTTTATGATTGAATAAACATATATAGGTTGTGGTTGATAACGGGAAATTTGATAACTTATAAGGAAAGATATTTTGCTTTCTGTATTAAATAAAACAATGAGCCTCTTCCAGAGGACGTAATGAATTATGTGGGTCTAGTTTTCCCTCCCTCCACTCGCCCCCACCTTCCCCATGTTTTTCTTCGTATCTCTCCTCGGCTCCCCTGAGAGAGAGACCGCCTGTGTGAAAGAATTCAGAAAAGAGGGGGAGAAAGGGGGGTTGTAAATTTTCTAAAACATGAGTACAACGACATGAGGAGAGACTTTCATACTCTCACCTCTGTGATTAACACCCTCCTGTGAGACGCAGGGGCAGAGTCACAAAGTTTTTAAAAAACAATTCTTTAATGGGGTTTAGTTTAAGCTAAAAAAGACAGTTTGTTTGTTTGTTTGTTTGTGGGACAGCGAGATTGTGCAGACAGTATTAGGAAATAATATTGTTTGTTTGATTCAGCTAGATTGGATATGTTTGTAGTTCTAACAATTCTTTAACCGCTAAAACTTTTTGATTCATTTGGTTTTCATTAAATTCTACAATGCTTAGTTAGGGGTTTAATTTGGGAACAAATTGAGTTTAATTTGACATTTTGGACTTTAAATACTGGATAATGATAATTTGGATAGAAGGAGAGATAGTTAGAATTTAGTTTTAAGGTGATAACGAGAGGAAATTGGTTGCATTGACTAGAGAATGCACATATGCTGGTATCAAGAGTGTGAACATCTACACTACGGGCTGGTATAAATAAGAATAACATATCTGTTTTTCCTCACTGGGACTGACATGTGCTGTGTGCAGGCAGAGAGTCATACAGATATATATTGGTTTATGAAAGGACTGTTGAGTTATTAATACAGCCGTGAATAAATAATAAACTATTGAGAACTTTAAAGATATTATTAGAGTGAAATAAACTAAATTATATATTGATGATGCATGGTATGGGATTATTACTGGTATTTAAAGGAGAAAAACATCTATTGACCTAAATGCTGGCAGATAACATGTGCAAATGTGTGCAAATCATACTGAATCGCTTATGATGCTGTTCAAAGGACCTAATGGGTTCATAGGATACTAAATCATTGCCTGTTTCTTTCCCTTATCCATTTACGGTGAGTGGGAATTGAGGCGGGAAGACGAGAAGGCAGCTGGCCGGTGCATCACACAGATTGAGGCTTGCTGACGCCTGCGTGTGCAGCTCCTGTCTCCAGTCTGATCAAGGCCGGTACAGTTTATTCACAAACTCTTTAGCAAGAACCTGCATTTTACATATTTGTATGTGTTCTCATTTATAGTTATAATTGTTGATACACATTTTAACCTGCTTTCATTTATAAACTATTATAAGAATATTAATAGAGCACATTCATCTGCTTACATACACATGAAATACTACATGCTGTAGTCAGTTAAATAAATAAATAAATAAATAAATAAATAAAGGGCTTGGCAACGGACTGACCAGTTAATACATTTAATTAATTAATAGAATATGATTGTTTGGTCTAAACTCTGCTGTCAGTTGCAGATGTAAGTTTTATTGTTTGTGCGTGGCTTATTCTGATCTGTGCTGTGTTGGAGATTCACTATTGTGACTGTTTGATGATTTGAGGTGAATATTGGTTGATAATTAGGTGATTGTCTTGCTGCGACTAAGAGCACATTTGGTGACAGTCAGTCACATGTGGGAGTGCGTGATCTTTTTGTCAAATATTATAAGCGGACTTTGGGTTGTGCTATTACATAAATGAGCTTTTGATTCCTTTGGAGTTGGCAAATCAATTTCATTTTTATTATTGGCTGTGGTGTCTTAATGGTTTTGATACATGGATTGATTAATTTGTTAGTTGGTTGATTGATTGATTGATTGATTGATTGATTGGTTAATTGGTTGATTTGTTAATTGTTTAATTGATTGATTGATTGGTTAATTGGTTGATTGATTTATTGATTGGTTAATTGGTTGATTGATTGAAAAAAAAAAAAAAAAAAAGGGGGGAGACTAAATAGCTTTAAGTATTTTTAATCTTAGCAATTACTTTTTAATTTACAATAAGGGAACATAAGGAAGCTGTTACAATGGGGAAAAAGGGCACTAAAAGTCCAAAAGTAATTACTCCTGTTGATGTAGTACAGAAGAATAATCCTTTAGTTAAAGGCATCGCAAACATTGCAAAGATATCGGAAAAATGGCATAAACGCTGGCCTGAAATTGACCAACCATGGCCAGTAGAGGGGACTCTTAACCCCGATGTAATTATAATAATGCAGGTACTTGTGTCCACATACAAGGCAGAGCAAAAGAAGGGCAAGAAGGGGGAAAAACGCAAAGAGAAGAGGCAAGTAGAGCTTGGCATTCTCCAGTTATTTGAAAATGAGGGACAGAAACTGATCAAAGCTGCAAACGATAAGAGAGATAGAGACGTAGAAGAAATAGGACAAAATACAAAACAAACAGAAAAACTGGTGACAAACACCAATCCATTTTTCTCACATATGAATCCAGTAAAGAGACCGCCACCTTATGAGGAAGGGACGAAGTCTAAACAAATCTATCCTCAGCTCCCAGTGATCAGTCAGGAGGGTAACTATCATATCAGAGACAAGGAGGACAAAATAATAGAAACGGGACAAGCAGAAACAACTATAACGATGTATCCAAATTCCAAAAGTAAGAAGAAAACGACACGTTTCGGAACTAGGATCAAAAGGGTGGAATATGGAGATGATAATGATCAAAGTGATCTGGAAGGGAGCATGGGAGGATATGACCCTGCAGTCAGGCGGATACTGGCTAGAGCGGAAAAAAGAGGAGATGTTACCACTAATGACAGTGAGAATGGAGACAGCGATGAAGATTTGGAGGCTAGGACTCCTTCATCTTCAAGAAGGTTTTGTCCACCTACATTCAGTACTGAAATAGAAGAGGATGTACGGAGGACTTTAAGAGAGGTCGAAAGAAGTATGGACCGATGCTCCTATGACTTGGGAAAAACTAGTAGTCCAGAAAGACAAAGAACACTGGTGAACCAGTTAGAGGAGTTGCAGATACGGAAGGAAGAGCTGCAGAAAGAAGGCTCCCAACTATTGGGCATGAAAAATGCATTGCGCTCAAGAAAACAGTTGACACTCAAGAAGATGTTTCCAGTGGTCATCCGAGGGCAGAGTTTGGAGTATAAGCCTTGGCAGAGTACAGATATGTCAAACATACTTGAGAAGTTACCTACTCTTCAAGATGGAGCACATTCTTGGATTTCGAAGTTGGAAGAGATTATGGTGGGAGAACAACCTGCCATTGGAGATATTAAGAGACTTTTGGCTAATCTCCTTGGAGTTCATGCTATGGGAGAAATTCTACAGAAAGCTGGACTTAATCGATATGTGGGAACTGCTGTGAATGATTCAGAGCTGTTTTCTGCAAATAGAGGTCGAGCGTGGAGAGCGCTGAAAGAGACATTTCCGACAAATGTACATCCTGACAACATTTTTATTGAACCACTGGGACAGGAAGAAAACCCGAGGGCCTATGTGTCGAGAGCTCATCAAGTGTGGAGAAATATCACAGGAAATGACCCGGATTTGAATCAAATGGAGCAGTCAATTTTGCGAGCCAGAATACAGAAGGGGTTGCCCCTATCAGTGAGGAGCAAACTGGCAGAGGTGGTTGGTCTTGGAAGCATGGCAAAGGGTGTCTATACGGATCATATAGCCCATCAAGTGGTGCTGTATAGGAAAAAGGAACATGACCAGAAAGAACAGGACCAAGAGACCCTCAGAAAACTCAATCAAATACAACTGGTGGATAATAAGAAGATGGAGAAGAAGCAGGCTCTGGTTATGCAGAATCAGGCTCCACTAAATCAACCATTACCACAACTACAGCCGAACCAGGTTCAGCTCCAATCGTTCCAGCCATCATCGGTGGTTCCAGTCGTCTCCTACCCACAGCCAACTTTTGGTCAAGCGCAGACTTGGAGAGGAAGGGATCAAGGAAATTTCGGAAGAGGAAGAGGAGGAAGGTTTAATCCAAATTTTCAACAGCGTTCAGAAGAATGTTATAATTGTGGACAATTAGGACACTTTGCCCGTGAGTGCAACAAGACAGGAGGGAATTTCAGAGGGAACTCCAGAGGAAACTTCAGAGGAGGATTCAGGGGCCAATCAGGGCCACCCAGAGGACCGGTGAACCCTTACAGAGGCCCGGAACCAGGATTCTAGAGATGCCCTGAAGACTCGAAAGGGGGGTGTCAGCTGATAGTGTCAGGGCCGGAGAGAGATCCAACAATAGAGGTGAAAATAAATAATCGACCATTGGAAGTAATGGTGGATAGCGGAGCTGCTTTTACCTGTATTCAGCCTGAAGATGCTATACATCTCCCCATGTCCGGTCAATTGATTCGGACAATCGGGTTTGAGGGAGTGAAACAGCTGATTCCTCTCACAGAACCAATTGAGCTCAGTTATAAAAATCGGAAGATTACAATACCCATATTGGTATCAGAACATACACCTATTGCACTTTTGGGAAGAGATGCTTTGTGTAGATTGAAGTGTACAATAAAGTTTACACCAGACGGCTGTCTGGTGGAAGTGCCAAATGATATTTTTCACCAATCATTGATGACAACGGAGACTGAAGCTTCTTCAGTATTTTGGATCGGAAGTCTTAATGCAGATTTTTTGGAGCCAGCTAAATTGTGGGAGAAGTTTATCATTGCTAATATGCCTGATGCGAAGCTTCCAGAGTATCCATTTCACTGCACGCTCAAGTATTTCAATAATGATGCCCAACCAAACACAGAGGAATGGTTGAGTCGTCAACCAAAGCAAGTTCAACTCAGTTCGGGTTGTATAATTTTGGGACCACAAGGAGCAGCTATGAAGATACACAGAGATGACTATTTGGATAAAGAGTTTGATATCGAGAAGAGTGTGCCACATGTGACCTTGTTGGTGTGTGAAGAATATAAGCAGAAGCATATAGGAGAAATGATGGCAGAAGCAGAAGAAGCTGTTTTTATACCGGTAAAAGAGAATCTTGCCATCTGGAGGAGTGAGGATCAGAGATTCATTAAGATCATGATCTCTGCTCAAGGACAAGGAAAGCCACAAACTGTGCGGATGACACATGAGTCAATTTGCAGTGCTAAGATGGACTCAGACTTAATGAGAGAAGAGATGTTGCGACAAGTTCCAGAATGTTTGTGGTCTCGGCATAGTACTGATATTGGACTTGTGAAGTCAGCCCAACCAGTGAGAGCTGAACTCCGACCAGGAGTCAAACCTCCTTGGAAGAACCAGTATCCACTGAAGGAAGAGGCAATCCGAGGAATTGAACCACAGATTGAAGGACTTTTGAAAGCAGGTGTTTTGAAGATAACACAGAATCCCCAGAGTAACACGCCTTTGTTGCCTGTAAAGAAGCCAGATGATTCATATCGCCTGGTACATGATTTGAGAGCGGTGAATGAAGTGATAGCTGATTTTCCAGCAGAAGTGCCTGATCCACATACTTTGTTAGCCCAAATTCCTCCAGATGCGACACATTTCACAGTGTTAGATTTATGTGGTGCGTTTTTCAGTGTTCCACTTAGTATAGAAAGTCAAGGCTTATTTGGGTTCACGTACAATGGACAGTCTTATGAGTATGAGAGATTGCCACAAGGGTTCAAACATAGTCCTCACATTTTCAATAAAGTATTGAAGGATGATTTGGTAGGGATAGATCAGGTATTAAAAAGCACTGTTGTTCAATATGTGGATGACATTATCATTTGTTCACCAGATGAGGAGACATGTCATAAGGACTCAATTAAATTGCTACAAATACTGGCAGAAAAGGGGCACAAGGCCTCTCAGAAAAAGCTGCAGTATTGTCAGGAGAAGGTAGCTTATTTGGGTCAGATAATAACGCAGGGACACAGAAGCATTTCTGATAGTCATTTGGAGGCTATTCGCAAGGCTCCGAAACCCAGAACAGTCCGAGAGATGATGACATTTCTTGGTATTGCAGGGTATTCCTCAGCATGGGTAGAGGATTATGCTAGTTTGACTGGGCCTTTAAGAGCTATGATTAAAGATACTGGGAATGCTCAACTCCATTGTAATCTTTCTTGGACACAGGATGGTCTTTTGGCATTTGAAACGACCAAAAAGAAGTTGCAAGAGGCTCCGGCGCTAGCACTTCCAGATTACTCTAAGAATTTCTTGTTATATGTATCTACTTCTACTGGGGGTAAATATGCATGTGCAGTTCTTTGTCAACCAACAGGTACGGGGACGAGTCCTCAACCTATTTCTTACTATTCCACTGCTTATTCAGAAGTAGAGTTAGGGCTA
Organism: Hippoglossus hippoglossus; assembly: GCF_009819705.1. Classification (NCBI taxonomy): domain Eukaryota; kingdom Metazoa; phylum Chordata; class Actinopteri; order Pleuronectiformes; family Pleuronectidae; genus Hippoglossus; species Hippoglossus hippoglossus. The sequence continues at coordinate 5,444,282 of NC_047156.1, read as the reverse complement.
CCACTGTGCTACAGAGCAATGGTGGGAGTTTCTCTAATGTACAATAAAGCATCATCTGTCACAATGGGTTATCCAGTGACAATTCTTACACATCATAGTCTCAGAAATCTTTTGAATTATGGTAAATACACATTGACCATGTCTAGGCTCAGAGACTATCATAGGCTCTTAGAGCAGGAAGATGTCACCCTAGCAAGGTGTGCCACGGTGAATCCAGCTGAGAATTTGCCAACTCCAGAAGACGGTGAGCCACACGATTGTGTTCAAGAAGCAGAGAAATACTCTAGGCTTAGATCAGATTTACAAGCCCTCCCATTGCGTGAGGTGGACCTGGAGTATTGGACTGATGGGTCCTGTTATCGTGTGGGCGACAAATTGAGTGCTGGCTATGCAGTAGTAAAAGCCCAAGGAACTGGATTTGTTGTTGAGAAGGCTGAAGTGATACCACAGCCTGCATCTGCACAGCTTGCTGAGCTTGTGGGGCTAACTGAAGCGTGTTTGTTGGCAGAAGGTAAGCGAGTGACAATATATACCGACTCTGCATATGCACATAATGTGTGTCACTTGTTTGGATCGGTGTGGAAGAACCGAGGGTTTAAGAAAACGGATGGTTCTCCAATACAGCATCACGCCCAAATCATGAAATTGTTACATGCTATGATGAAGCCTAAAGAAATAGCAATAGCTAAATGTGCGGCACATAAGATTGATGCGTCAAAGGTTTCACAAGGGAATAGAGCGGCTGATGAAGCTGCAAAAGCAGTCACTGGAGCAGATAAATTGGGCAAAGTTCTTCTGGTCACTCATGAAGTGAACTTGGAAGACAAAATTACGCTTAAGGATGTGATTTTAATTCAGGAAGCTGCTCCTGAAATGGATAAACAGTTGTGGCTAGACCGAGGTGCCACCCGAGATTCTACTGGACTTTGGAGAAATCATGAGGGGCTGATAATAGCACCTCCAGACTTGTTGGGTCTAATGATTCAGGAGGCGCATGGGTTGGCTCACGTTGCAAGGGGGGAAGTTAGGAGAAAAATTACAAAGGAGTATGGTTTTTGGGCACCATGTTTGCTTGAACAGATTGATTATGTCATAGGCAGGTGCACTATCTGTCTGAAAAACAATGTTCGGAGAGGAGTGATGGTTCCTCCTGGTCACATTCCAACTCCAAGGGGTCCTATGCGTGAACTAGTTGTGGACTATGTTGACATGATAAAACCGATTGAAGGTAAGAGATATATGCTAGTCGTTGTGGACAGATTTTCACGATGGCCCGAGGCATGTCCAACCAAGCGAAAGGATGCTCAGTCAGTGGCTAAGTTTTTATGTAGAGAGGTCATAAGCAGGTGGGGACTTCCAGATCGAATATCCTCAGACAATGGGAAAGAGTTTGTGGATAAGACGGTAAAATTGATTTTGCAAAAACTAGGAATTAAACAGCGTCTTGGTGCAGTCTATCATCCGCAAAGTCAAGGGATGTGCGAAAGAATGAATGGTGTTTTGAAAAATCGTATTGTCAAAATATGTCAGCACACGGGTTTAAATTGGATAGCAGCACTTCCACTGGCGCTAATGGTATGTCGCTCTAGTGAGCTGCGCGATTTGCATATGACACCTCATGAGTTGGTTACAGGAAGGCTGATGCCAACGCCTTGTTTGCTTACAAGTGGAAAGGGTCCAAGCCTGACCCTTTTGGAAGATGAAATGCGAGCGTATGTTACATATATGGTTAATCTGCATAAAAGAATATCCACATATGTTTCTGACAGGCAAAGAAAAGAGGTGGTGCAGGAGAAGCTCGATGAACAAAAAAGGAACACAGTGCAACCTGGAGACAAGGTGTTCGTGAAGGTGTTTAGAAGGAAATGGTATAACGAACGCCGTGAAGGACCATTTGAAGTGGTTCGCAGTACTGGAACCGCTGTCCAGGTTAAAGGGTCTTCAACGTGGTATCATTTATCACATTGTGTCAAAGCGCCAAGTGAAGAGACGCCACACTTACAGAACCAAGATGTTGAAGGCTCAAGAGTGCCAAAAGACAATGTGGAAGAACATACACCAGACAGGGAGATGCATGAAAATCCCCAGAGTCAGAACTCAGAAGGAGAGATTGTCCATGTTGTGGACAATGTTGATGATTCTGTGCACATTTCTGACGATGCTAGAAGTGACTTTGCAGTTAATGAACAGGAAAGAAGATTTAGTGACATTGTCTTTCAACATGTCCCAGACACAGCAGGACCTATTTCAGTTGCCTGCGAAGCGCCAGAGATATCAAAGGGCGGTGACTCCGCTGCAGGACAACTCAGGGATCCAGTTAGACAAAGGAGCCCGAGACCAGTTAGGAAAAGGGTTAAACCAAACCGTTACTAGAACCAGGGTTGAAGTAACCTTGGGGAAGTCAGTTCAGCTTCCATGTCAGTGTACAGGAGAAAATAGTGGTGAAGGGAAACTTAGAGTTGAGTGGAAAGATAGCCATGGTAAGGTTCTAGTTCTGTTAGGAACATCACCATTAAGGAAGTATACGTTAATTAATGACAAAAGGAGACTGAAGGTTGAGGGAGATTGTAGTCTTTATGTATATAGGCCTCAACAGGAAGATCAAGGTGATTATAGGTGTTCTTTTTATGATCCACGTTTTGGGAGTGAGCGGTCTGAGTTGGGATTTAGAGTTCGTATAGTGTCTCTAGTGATAATAGGTGAGAATAAGAATATAGACCTCCAAGATGTTGGGGAAACAAGAGAATTGACGACGATGACATCAACTCCCCAGACGAAAGCTGGGAAAATGGAAGGGAAATCTACCCTTTTAGTGTTAAAAGTTATTGAAGGTATAAATGTATCGCATTTAACTACAGTGGCGCCTCAGATGATTTCTATAACGCCACCTCCTTTGAATACTGTGATCAGAGTTAAGTTAGGAGGAACAGCTTACCTTCCTTGTCGATGTGGAAGGTGGAATGTTGGTAGTAACATTCCTCCCAAGTGGGAAAATAGTCGTGGTGAAGATGTGTTGTTGACAAGACCTGAAGTTGACATTGTGCCTCGTGATCAAAGGAAGTATGTTTTGTATAATGACATGAGGTGGTTGAAAATTAAAGATGATTGTTCACTTGTCCTGCGTAAAGTTACATGGGAAGACCAAGGGGAATACATGTGTACTTATTTAGAACCGGAGTTTAAATTTGTTCCATATCAAAATTATTGGATAAAAGGTCATATAACTCGTAAAGTGACACTCATGATAAAAGATTTGAGTCATATTGGAGTTTTCACGGTTACTAAAGGGGTTCAGGAACAATTTACCACAGTAATCACTCCAATGCTGAATAGTACACAGATGAAGCTTGTTACTTTAGCTCCAGAAACAACTAAGAGTGTTCATACATCAACTCAGGCTACTATTCTAGCTATGACTTTGAAGGGGATGAATACTACAACAGTGACGACATCTTTGACGTCTACGACATTTGTAAATGTGACGCAGACATCTGACATGACACCTTTGACATTTAAGGATGTGGTTAATATAACCCAGAAGCTAATGTTAAAGATAGAGTCTAGGGTGAACAGTAGTAATGAGATTGTTGAAGTTAGAGAACAGATGATGGAAGAGAATGATGCAGATTCATCTGTGACAGCTCAGAGGACTATTTCAGACGTAGATAATTACTTTTTTGACTCTGATCGGACACCAGAACATATGACTGATCAATACCATACATTACAAAAGAGAGAAACTAAATGGAAGGCGTTTGGGTTTGATCCTTCAGTATTACAAATTGCAGACCCATGGGCAAGTAGGAACTTATGGTTCCAGCAATTAACGCATTCCGTAAGATCGGTTACGAATTGGAATGGTCCATGTGTGGTAAAGGTTCCATCGCCGAACTCATGGCCTTCAATTTTAGAAACTGTACCAGACCCACTAACCGCTATATGCCAAAGTTATGCACTATCGTGGCTGTTGTATCAGCAGCAGTCAGCAGAAGATATAGTGATGGCTTGGTCAGTACATCTGTTTAGGCCTAGATCTACTTGTTCTTGGTTGGGGGAATTACCATATGTAAATTTACTTGATCAGCATGAAAATATCAAAACGGCGGTCCCTGATATAATGGAAGTGACATCAGTGAGAGCTACCAGCTGTTTTTGTTCAAATAATACTCATGATGGGCCGGGAATGTTTATGGGGATATCAGATTGTGACGAATATATGATGGACTTGGGTAAGCGTGGACATAAGATGAGTAATGATTCGTATGAAGTAACTTTTGATGTACCACATCAGAGACAGAATATAACTTTAAGGGTGCAGATCCAAAGTTTGCCTGGGAATGTGACTATAGGGAATTTCAAGGATATTTGGTGGGTTTGTGGTGATAAGGCATATATATTTCTACCGTATGGGTGGACAGGATGCTGTTATATGGCAACGTTGAAACTCCCATATGAGGTTTTTACTATGCAGAAGGGAAAAGGGCCAGATGAGGTCCAATCTAATGTCGTTTCCGGAAGTAGGAAGAAACGGGAGATGGCACAGTTTAACAATTTGGAATCATACCATTGGAGAATCAGTTTAGCAGAGAAGTGGGCTATAGGATTATTTCCATGGTATGGGGTGACATTCTTGGCAGATCACATTGATAATATTACCTACACCCTACAGGGTTTTGCAAACGCAACCATAAAAGGTTTTGAATATTTGTCAAATACTGAGAAAAGCCACAGACTGACGTTGCTAAAACATGACATGGCTCTAGACTATATTTTGGCCAAACAAGGTGGCCTATGTGTGGCTTTGAACTTAACTGGGAATGCTTGCTATACTTTGATTCCTGATAGTTCTGATAATATGACTAGTGTTATAGATGCATTGAAGCTTATAAGGGATGCGTTTGGCCCGTCGGAAAACGCTGGATGGTCTGCAAATGCTTGGTTGCAAGACAAATTAGGGCCAGTAGGAGCAGTGTTAGTTCAGGTTTTGGCAGCACTTGTTCTAACGTTGAGTGTGATGTTTTGTTTTTGTACGCTGTTGTTGACCTTTGCGAAGGTTATGATATTGAGATGGGTTGGAGTTGTGATGCCCGGTGATCAAACTCAGATGCCATTATTATTTGGTGCTGACACGGACGTTGATGAGGACGACGTGATAAGGGTGGATGTGTATCCATTTTGAATATCTGATGTTATTATAATCCTAACATTTACCTCTGTTATTGCTTAGTTATTTTGTAGTTTCTTCTTATATTAGAGGTGTGTGTACAGGGGGGAAATGGACAATATGACTTATAATTTCACATTTACTTAAAGAGTGTTAATCTATATTTGATGTTTGATTTGTATCTGTTTTGTATGCAAAAGATACTGGTTTTCTTTTCTTTCATTCTAGAACATATTGGGGGAAGACCACTGTGAGGGTGGTTGATTGTTCAGGGACTCCGATGTGTTGAATGGATTCAGACACTTCAAACAGAACAATACGAATGGATTGAAGGACTCTGAACAAGGACGTATGATACGATATCCAGATTCAACACGTCATCGATACTACAACTGAGAATCAATGCTGCTGAGAAACTACAGTGTTATACATTCTTATGTTTTCTCTTATATATACGCATGAATAATATTAAAATTGAACTATATTCTCTGTGTGTTAATTGCTAGGAAAATGATGTTTTCTGTTATTGGGTAAATATACTGGGACCTCAGATGTTTTCTTTTTCTTGGTGTTTAGGGATAGAGGGGCTAGGCAGGAAAAGGTCCGTTGGAAGGTGCGATGGGTCGACCAGCCTGACTTTGGACATTTGTTTTGTTTTGATTTGCTGAGGGTTCCATATGTATTTGCTTAAATCATTTCCTTGCACAATTTGCTAAAATTCCTAATTTCATTGGTGTGGAGTACTATGTATGGTCGCCTAGGCAGAGGGGCCGTGAGAGAATTTTCCCGTCTAGTTTGTTTGATGGATATTTCAGGAAAGATAGCTGCCTGACGGGTTTTTCACTCTCACTTTTACGCTCCATACAGTTGCTTTATTATTACAATTATGTTACAGGACGTATTGTTATTTTTGTCATGATTATACACCTGTATGTTTTATTCTTTTGTTCTTTCGAGACTTTGTGAAGTCTCGAAGGGGGGAAATATGTGGTGTATTTAGTTAACATGGATCATTTTGACACGTGTGTAAAACATAATGACATGTTTACAGCTAGCGGCGCCTGGTTTCTGGACTCTCAGACTCCCTAAGTGTTATTACAATATGTTACTTGTTAGTTATCTCTTCCTGAGAATGCTCTTTGACCTGTTAGATGGAGAGGTTCCCATCTTCAAGTGGGAAGCATGTTTCGAATTAGATGCCCCTATGTATGATGTCATTTTATCTCAAGGTTTGGGCGTAAACAAGTTCCCTATATGAATGCTTGTCCGGCACCGGCGACTCAGACTTCTGCATTGGCCGAGAACGTCTCCGGGTATACCTAGGTACCCGTCCTGACCTGTAACTTCTGTGTAATAAACCTTATTATACAAGCAAGAACGGTGTCCGCGGAGATTCCTTCATCATCATCTTCAACATCACTGCTGCTTAAAATATACGACAGTGTCTCTGTGTGAAAAAGCACCTACACAACGGTCCCATTTCTATTACTACCTCCGTCTCGTTCTCCAGAGAGAGCCTGATATATTTCTCATGAACACACACAATAGAACAAAAGCACATTTGTTTTTTCCTGATCTCTATTATCAACAAAGTGATGATTTTCCTGCTTTCTATTAAAATTCAACACATCATAGAAAAGCCTCTCAGGGGAGAAACTAATTTGGAAAAGAGAATTATTTTTCTCACCTGCATGATGACAGCACAAGTCAGTGCAGGCATATCTGGTGGGATAATCTCTTTTACGATTGCATTGATATTTGTTAATTACTGTAAAAGAGGAAGGTAGAAAGGCTAAAAGAAAGGAGGCTAAAAGAGAGCAAGAGAGGGAGGAGATGCAGCAGGGGATGAATTAAAATGATGGAGGACCGGGGCCTGGGCAAAGTTTATCCCCAGGGTTTGCACCGTGACACGGTTCCTCCACTTCGAAGGCCCCTTCAGGAGGTTAGGGTCAGGCAGCAGATCCAAATCGATGGGCAGAGGAGGGACCGAGTGGCTCCATGCTAATACCTGCTACATGATCATACCGCCTGCTCAATCCCTGCTGGGTAATGTCATCCATCACCCCGCTGCTGCCACGGGCACCGACAGAGGAGGAGGAGGAAGAGGGAGACTCAGTACTGTACAAATAGATGGATGGCGGAGGATTTCTCTCGCGTCTTAGCTGTATATCCCAGAGGTGATTTTAATAAAAGTGGTAATAGGGCAGCAGAAAGTCCCTGTGCTCTCTTTCTAGCCTTTCAGACAGAGAGATAAATGCCAGGGCTCGCAGGGCTATTGGGACACAAAGATGTTAATCCATATATTACATATTACTTGCCTCAGCCTTAGCGTCACAGCGCGGATACATCATGGTAGCTATTGATTGGCCCCTGTCCTGACAAGGGCTGCTAAATGAGATATTTCATCCCCATGGGGGAGAAGCCCACTGTATTAATTTTCTAACCAGAGGCTGTCGGCTTGGCCAATGTTGTTTTGCCTCAAGTTTAATTTAGTTTCGTGAGAGGTTTCGTTTTTTTTGCCCAGTCAACCCCTGATATAATGCTCCATCTCCAGAGGCGAGTAAATTCCTTGTTAGAGGTTCGTGGTGGAAACACGACACTCTCCCCTGATTCATCTTAGACGCACCATTTCCTGCCCGGTTAAAACCCACCGAAGGTTTTTTTTAACTACAGACAACTTACTGTCATCTTATTTTTGCCTTTTGTATTTATCATCTTGGTAATGCCAAACTCTTACGCTGCCTTTACGTACAAAAAAGCAATATGTCAGTTTCAAATGATGCAACAACCGTCACTGTACTTGCTAAGCAATTCATCCTCTAGAGGGCAGCACAGAGCTTAGATTTTCTGACAAAAACAAACATGGCGACCGTGGAGGGGGTTGTGTGGATGTACCTCTTGCTTGTGGGTTTGCATGTTGCTCCACTTTTCCCTCCCTACCGCCCCAACTCACATTTAATTCCAATCTCCTCCCAGCTGTCCTGCGATAATTGTGTGTCTTATTGCCGTCTTGCTTGAATTATTGGTTACACTGCCCCCCCACATGATTTTACAGTATCCCTAAGATTTCAGGAGACGTGCACAAATATACGTACGGACCGAGGGCTCCGTACATTTCTTTACACATATCTAATTTGAGCATAAATGAACCATACAGCATTCATACCAGAAAAAAGTTACGTACCTTGATACGAGAAAGACTAGAAAAGGTATCACACCAAATGTCAACATGCAAGTGAGTGGTCGCCATGCTAACGCGTTGCAAGAGCTTTTTTTCTGTTGTACACACAAATGATTTTGCTGCACCACTTTCTGCTGTGATCACACACTAATTACAACATGGCCAACTCCAGGAGAGAGTGGATTCTTTGTGGTGAAAAACACTGTGTTCTGCCTTCATGCATCTTAATGGTCTTAGTTAAGGCTCTGTGTTTATGTGTCGTGTAGCTCAGGTAATAAATCATTTGAGTTGACATCTCTGCTGCAGCTCATTGAAATGAGTGAAAGAGCAGCATATCCTCCATGCGGTGCTTGTTTCACTCGCTCTCAGGCTTTCACCGTTTTGTTAAGTGCTGATACATTCGACTTGGGGAAGAAAAAGCATGTTAATACATTTTTGAAGGTATAGAAACGCAGAAATTTAATATGGTGTTATATTGAACAAGCACATTATTTTAAAATTCTGCACTAAACCATCTCTCAAGGTTATTATAGTTTTGTGTAGTAGCCATTTATGAGTTATTTTGAGCAAACAGTGGTTGCTTGAAGAAATGTAGCTGCTCTTTGTGTTGTTGTGACTGAGACAGCTGGACTCCCCGGTAATGAGTGAGAAGCAGAAGAAGATTGACAGCTGCCACCTCGAGTGTAAACATGTGAATCTTTCCCCATCATTACTTTCCCTACTAATGAACATGGCATGAGGAACGAATGGATTTCAACATGTCATCGTAGGAAAAATCACACGTGTAGATGATCAAATGAATGATAGGTGAAATACATACAGTTCCAGCGTCCTGGCTCGTCCATGCTGGCTGTCATGACTTGCTGGAACACTTTAATATTAGTGTGAGGTTGGGGTAGTTTCCTGGAAACAGACGGAGCAGGTTGATGGAGAAAAGAACATCAGGCTCACGGTCTCTGTTGACAAGTTGGCAGACAAGAAGCAACTCAGAGAATCCAATTGTCAAACTCAGGCAGCAGAAACAGGTAAAAACTCAGGAACAGGATGAACTGAGCAAAAGCACGAGGAAACAGTCGAGAACTGAGCAGGAACAAAACAGACAAACTGACAATGAAGCCAGAAAGGATGGAGCACAAAGACAAATTACATGAAGAGAGTTCGGGTAATTGGACACATGTGACACACATAGGGGGAAACAGACAATCACTAAAGATGGAAATCTGACAACGACAGGAAGTAAAAGTTACATAAGGTGAGTAACTTCAAATTAAAGTTCAAACCACAGAACATCTCAATCGCCCCAGGGGGTGTGGCTGCAGTAGAAGTCCTAAACCTAGCCTGCTCCATGTTAGTGGACGGGACATGGGCAAAACTAAGAAGTCAAAGGACATGTCAAGTACCTTACCTTGTCATTTTAGGGTGATTATGTTTACACTCATGTATGTTCAAGTGTTTCATAAAGACTCTGGCACAAGATGGCGGAACTTGTATCCCAGCTACTTTGGCATACATTTTGCACAGCGGGAGGAAGTGGAAACAGGTCGTCCATCTTTATCTACAGTCTTTGGTCCAACCAAAAAGGCTGGGAGAGTAGCCACTGGGAGAGTAGCCACAACAACACATCATCTGTTCACGACTCCCACATCTCTTACTCTTTCCTTTTGTATTTTGATGCACTCACCTTGTGCTCATTACTGTCAAATAGCTTCTCTGGCACCCTCAGCGCTGTCTCGCCTCTGAGAGCTCCCCGACTGCCTGCACAGTTTCCATTAACTCATTAATTGTCTATTGTAGAATATAGTACAATACTATGCTCTAAGCAGGACTGTCTTTGTTTAAAAGGTCTTGATGAACAATTTATTCCACTGTCCACACAAATAAATACAAAGCTGAGGGATGGAGTTGAATTTGAGTAATGCATTGATTTAGATGTGATGCTTTCACTATTCAAAGAATCAGTAAGTTGGACCACAACCTTTGGCTGAGTCCCTTTTTCTTTGTTGCACTCGAGATGAGAGTATGCCGCGGGTGTCGGCATATTTAAAGTCACTATCTGCCAGTGGAGGAGTCCCTTTAAACTGTTGCCTCTCTTATCACTAATGTCCCCCTTCGCCCAACTACACCGAACATTTAAACTGACCCAACGTCGATCTAATCGCCCTCTCGGGCTCGCTTGTCTCTTCCCCTCTGTCTGCCGTTTTTCTCTCTCTCCGCAGAAGTGCACGAATGAATAAGAGAAAAGGCCATCGGGGGTAAGAGTGTGAGAAGACGAATGTAGTGCGGTGCTATCACTGCAGGCCAGCGGGAGGAGGGAGGGAGAGAGAGGCTATAAAGGCGGACTCCTCATTAGCTATCAGCTGAAATACTTAGGCCTCTATCCGCCAACTGCACCGCTCCGCACTGAGCTGCCCTTCAGCCATCTTTAAGACCGCGGTTAAAAGAAACAATGGTGACTATTGGTTTCACACGGGAAGTGAGGAGCAGTCTCCTGTGAGAAACTCCTCTGTTGTGTTGACCCATCGGTAACCTTCTTCTAATCCAGATCCAGGGGCCTTGGAACAGGGGATAGGAAAAGCAGGCTAGCATGCCTCGGGCCCCTGAGCTGAGAAGGGGCCCCTGAGAACAGCTGATTACATTTGTCCACAACAACGACAATTTCATGATAACTTTAATTCTATGATCGGCTATGTAAAGAGAAATAAACCACTGAAAAGACCCCATGCTTCTAAATGTGTGCGTATGAGGTGTCTGGGATGGTGATGGGGGTTTGCACCTAAACTTTACTAGTTGACTTTTATTTATGTGTGTGCACAGGATGGATTGTGTCAATAACTTTGGTAAAACTTTGGTTTGGTGTCCAGTTCTTTGGATGTAGGTCCGTCCAGCTCCTTTGTGCCTTTGTGTGGTTCTGAGAGGAGTTTGTAATGTTGGTAATGATCCACAGACCAGAGACAATCCAGTGGTAATTAAATATAGCAATTGCCAGAAGGAGAAGTGTCAGAGAGCCGGAGTGATCCACCGTTGTTAGAGACAGTGATGTGTCTTCCACTGGCAAGATCAATACACACAGTTAATGTGTGTTGGAAGTGCACACACACACACACACACACAAACACAAATGCACAGACACAGAATTAAAATAGGCTATAAAATTATCCACGCAATTATGTAGAGTTAACATTTTTCGAGCTGACACCGGAGCCCGGCATGAACGAATAGGAGAACAAATTAATTTCTCTTTCACTATATCCGTCTCATTGAGCTGCCGAAAAGTGTTAACAGCTTTTAAGATTCAGACCCCAAAATCTGCCAAAAGCCACTGGATACACATTGTAGTTTGATTTCCAGTCGGAGCCAGTGTGTTAAGATTAACTGTTTCAACAAATAGAAGTATAACAAAAATCTGTCGCTCACTTCACCTGTGGAACAAGGTTAAACATTTCTGCTAATGACGGCAGGTTGACAAGCTCCATGTGGATTGTTTATTGGTCTGTGCAGTGACATGTGACACAGTCCACAAGTCAAATAAACTCACGGTCACACAGTTGGTTTAAGCTTTGTTTGGCCCATTAACTCTGCGTCCAAATTTGTTGGATTTTGATTTGTGTCCACTGATGCAAAGAATTTGAGTCATTTACTTTGATAATTATGATTCAATTCAAAGGCCTTGAATAATTCCAGCATCGCTCCGCCGAGTTCAACCTGAGCGGAGGTTTGATCTGATGGAATAACAGAAAATCACCGGTATGTGTTCGCAGGCTCTCTAATAATTACAGTCACATTAAAAGTGTGATGTAATGGAGCAATAGATCGTATATAAAGATGGACGACTTGCTCCTGTGATGTAAGTTGGAGGCTGCAAGATTTGAGATTTTGTGTTTGCATTTAAAATGTTTTCGTTTGGTCAATGAATTAAATAAACATAAATAAATAGTAATAATCATGTTATGGAGTCATGGCATCGAGGTCCTGCAGATATATACTGTACGTACATCCAATTACAAAGCAGTCTCAGCTGTCAATCATGACGACTGAGCCAGCTTTATACGATTATTTTATATCATTGGGTTATATATTTTATTCATATGTCTAATTAAAACCAAACGTATGAATTCAAATAAACACTTGAACAAGCATCAGTTTGAGAAGAGCAACCTAAAGAGGTTCATGTCCAGTCTACTTACATGGAGGGGGGCGTAATATATGACCTGTACTGCAGCCAGCCACCAGGGGGCGAAGATGTTTTGCGCCCCTGCGTTGTCGTCTCTTTGGTCACTTTGCATCTTTTACGTAATTTTATTGATTTTTCGAATAAGAAAAGTGAACAGTCACTTCAATGAGAGGCGCCGTAACTATGTTGATCTAAATAATTCAGATTTACATGTGAACATAAACAACGTAGACAATGGATTAGTACAGAATAGAAGAAGAAGAGAATAGAATAGACTGCAGGTAAATGGCTACAGAATATTCTGCCGGCTTTAAGTGATTTTTCTCTGGTGACAGTTTGACAGTATTCGAACCTGCTGTGTTTTCAATAGGAAAGTGAATTAGATGTGAGGCTCCTGACAACTGCCTATTTTGTCTGGAAGACTTGCTTAAGAACTGGCAGAGCATTATTTATATTCTCAACTTAATCACAAACAACCAACAAAACTCTTCTATGTACCTGACGGACAAAAAAAAAGGAGATTTGTGTTTTCAGTCAATATTGCTGAGAATAAAAAAGATGGTTTAGTCATTTTTGACAGGAATTAAAAACAGGGAAACGACACGTTAAAACTCTGTCAATGTGACCTTGATGAAGACTGTGTTGGCACGGCAATGGTGGTTTTTAACTTTTATTCCACAGTCCGTTAAAAAAGAAGAAAAGCTTAATCTTTCCTTTGAGCTTCTTGCAATTTGCTTTCACCACATTGCCAAGGAATCAAGGAATTATCTATTTTTGTCCTCTTGTTTTTGTGTCTTTTTTCTTATTTATCTCATATATTCCTTCAGGGGGAGACGGCAAAGTGCTCGCAATGAAGGCTTCTCAGACAGAACCAAGCAAAACACGACAATAACTCTGTATAATGCGATAAGTAGCTTAGCTAACCACTTTGCTGACACACAACCTTTGAAATGGTCTCCCAAATCCTCAGCCTCAACTTCAGGGCTGCTTGTGTCAAATCAAATTCAGAAATTAACGAGCAGAGGTTTGCTGGCGAAGCCCCCGAGGTGATGCAAGATTGGCTTGGAAAAATAGTTGTAATTAGTGGGTGCAAAGTACATTTTCCAATTGCTAGTCTGTGTTTGTCTTAAGTTCTTAACTCAATACGCTGCGGCGGCCTTCAGCAGTTGGCCCGAGTAATCTTTTACTTGACCCACACTTCAGAGGGTTCACACTGACAACAGCATCTCCGCATGTCAACACAGGGTTGTGTGTTGCTACAGGGTTTGTGTAGACTGACATGAGACTCGTTAATCCGAGCTGAGTTAATTAAAAGCAAAGATGTTACTCAGAGGTTTATATCTGTATATAGCACAATTCTACAGACTAAAACCCTATAAGGTGTTTGACCTGGAACTTTTTTTCTGCATAGACATTTTGATAGTGAGACAAATATATCCATTTAAATACACATTCACATACCTTGGATTACAAATTCAATATATTATAGCGACAATAAACGTGAATTAAAGACAAAACTGAGTTAGACTTCTGAGGGAAAAGGATCCGCTCTGTGGCTCAGAGTCACTAACCAACTCAAAATTGCATAGAATCATCTGAGTGTGAGTGATGTGTGATAGAAAACTCCGTCTGATTGGATGAATGTGACTTGAACAGCTTTTACCCAGAGTTCACAAACCATAGGAGTCCCGGTGATGACAAATGTATAAAATGCTGTAATTCCTAACCCTGCTGTTTTTCTTTAGAATTTGCTGATTTGATTGAGGCACCACGGCCCATTTCTAAATTACTGCCACAACGTTCGCATTCACTGCCTCCATGGGAACTCGATTCACTGGTCCACGAAGTCAATACAGGAGCTGATTGGACCAGAGCAAAGTGCGAGGGAGCGGACAAAGTGTGTGTGAGACATCGGCCCCGTCACCAAGGAAATCACCGACTTCTGAATGAGCGGTAAATTGCCCTAATCACACAATGCGGGGAATTCATTTGAGAGCCATTGTATGGGGAACACGACAAATTCAAAAAAAAAAACTGGATGCAGCCTATAATTGTAAACCGGCAGCTACAAAATTCCCCCTTTGTGTGAAACCTTACAGTCGACGTTTACCCTCATACGTGTCAAAGAGAAATTATAACATGTAACATAGCATTTTGAATCTATACATCACTAAGTCATTATCTTGGTAAGTAATAATAAATAATTAAATACGTTGCACCTTACAATTTATCATACATAAACACTTGAATTTTCAAAGTAAAACCAAACCTTCAAAATTGGATTAGGTGATGTAAACACCACAACCTGTGTAAAACAAGAAAAGTTACAAAATAAAATCAAGGTTAAAATCAGCAGGTACAACATTACATTACATTTAGCTGACGCTTTTATCCAAAGCGACTTACAATAAGTGCATTCAACCATGAGGGTACAAACCCAGAACAACAAGAATCAAGAAAGTACAATTTCTTCAAAAAAGCAAAACTAAGAAGTGCTATAAGTAAGTGCCATTTAAGTGCTACTAAATTGTTAGTTTTAAAATTGTATTCAAGGTATAGTCGGAAGAGGTGTGCTTTTAGTTTGCAGCGGAAGATGTGTAAACTTTCTGATATCCGGATGTCAATGGGGAGATCATTCCACCATTTAGGAGCCAGGACAGCAAACAGTCGTGATTTTGATGAGTGTTTAGCTCGCAGTGAGGGAGCAACAAGCCGATTGGCCGAAGCAGAGCGGAGTGAACGGGCTGGGGTGTAACGTTTGACCACGTCCTGGATGTAGACTGGACCCGATCTGTTCGCAGCACGGTACGCAAGTATTAATGTTTTGAAACGGATGCGGGCAGCCACCGGTAACCAGTGAAAGGAGTGGAGTAGTGTGAGTGAATTTAGGTTAAAGACCTGTCGAGCTGCTGCATTCTGAATGAGCTGCAGAGGTCGGATGGCACTAGCAGGTAGACCTGCCAGGAGGGAGTTACAATAGTCGAGGTGTGAGATGACCCGGGCCTGGACCAGAACCTGCGCCGCCTTCTGAGTGAGAAGGGGGAGTATTCTCCTGATGTTGTGCAGCATGAATCTACAGGAACGTGTTGTTACAGTAATGTTGGCAGTAAGGGAGAGTTGGCTGTCGAGTGTCACACCCAGGTTCCTAGCAGTCTGAGTGGGGGTTAACACAGAGTTGTCAAAGTGAATAGTCAGGTCATGGGTGGGAGAGTCTTTCCCTGGAAGGAAAAGTAGTTCAGTCTTGTCAAGGTTAATTTTCAACATAAGCAGTAGTTATACCACTACAACAGAAAAGTACATTTTACAATCCACCACAACATCTTCAATCTATTGTCTAAATAACTGTAGAAAAATAAATAATTTACAACAAATACCTTCACAATTTTCTCTGTGAAAGCAGGACTGTCAGTGGAGTATTACTTCACACTGGTCTTATCGGGGACAGAGTTCCCAGGCGTTGCTGAACGCTGCCGTGTAGGAGTGATGTTCACAAGACAACAGTCCGTCTCCTCGGGCCCCCGCTGTCATCACTTATTCAGTTTGTCAATATCAAGTCAATACACGATCACACAGTGTGTTGCCACTGACGTACAGTGTGTTTGTGCTTCTGCTGTCAGACATAAAATAGTGATGTTACCGAGAGTTGCGACGAAGAGGCAGAAGCCTGAATTATGGCAAATACAGAATGTAACATGTCGTAAATCACTATTTTATCTCCGAGTACTAGAAACAGAAAGACACAGAAAGAAAACCTGACTCCTACTATTTCCAATCGCAGTTATTACCAGAGAATGAAATATGCTTAGTGGTCAATGATCAGTGCCAATGCGATGCAAATGAGAAGGAGGGTTGAGGTTTTGTTATTAAACAAAAAAAACAATTTAACAATTACCACAGACAGACAGTGATTTTAATTGTCTAAACCTAATTTTAGGTGCCACACACGGCAGTAAATGTTTTACAGATTTACCCAATGAGCATATAATCATTACGAAATACCAATCAATCCAATTTTATTTACATTATTAAATTACAAATCACAATTTGCCTCAATCTGTACAAGGTCTCAACATCCTCTAGACTCGTCATATTAGACATGGGTTTCACTAAATACTTGTATACATGTAATTATTAGAAATATAACTCAATGACAATAATATGTCAAGTGATGATTCTACTCCTCATTAGTTACATCCATTGCCAGCGTTGTGCTATGAGTAACAAAGCTAAAAGCGAGAGGAGGAGGTGGTGGATGCATGTTGTGGAGGAGCAGGAGAACAAAGGCTGAGTTAGTGTTTGTTGCGTAGCCATCATCACACCTTTAACTATCATAATCATCATCTTTTTCTGACCTTAACCGTTTCGTAGTGACACAGCACGGATTAGTAGCATGAACGTCAAGCACAGACGTGGAGGAGAATTTGAAAGAACTCAGAAAAAAGGCTGAAGGATCTTCTCTCCCTTCATGAAGATGTGAGAAAGGAAACATCGACCAGCTCCCCACCATGCCTGCCACTAATAAACCTCAGGGTCATTTCACTCTGTTAGGATCCTTCCTCGGTAAAAACGATTTCGCCTGCAGCCTCAGTCATTTCAGCAAACGACCTAAAACTACCTGCAAAAACGTTGAAGTGACTTAATGATTCAGCAAAATGTCTGACTTCAACACAGGGGACGAAGGTTTGCTTCCTGTTTCCAAATTTATCTATTTTTAAACAGTCAGACTGATGAACCAGTGATTTCAGGTCTCCTCACTTTATGTCTGTCACACCTAATAATCCACAAGTGTAATGCAAGGACTTTATTTTGTAATTTCCCACCGTAGTGATTTTACAGCTAATCAGAGAGGAGATTCATCCCTGGGTGCCATTAATCTGCGAGCAGATTCCTTTAATTGTAATGCAAATTGACTTTTTTTTCTTTTTTAAACATTACTGTAAATCCTCTGTAAACGGAGCTAATTCTGTTCGATGATCTGCAGACTTACGAGCACAGAGCAGGTCGGTGAAATGTCGCTCGTACTGAGAATTTTAAAATGCTGCAATCACATCATGAATGAATCCTTCAGTCGACTCTCACTACGCTGTCAGGTTTCCTGTTTACACAATACGTTTCGCTTGTCATTTTGCTATAGAAATTGAAAGTACATGTGTATTGTTACCACTGTGCTTTTTTTTTTTTTACATTCAGAGGATTTGATTTTCTCAAACTAAGATTGCACTCAGTAATTACCTCCGCCAAGGCCCAACAGTGCCCTTAAATCAAAATTAGCCCCATAGCTAAGGTCGCATTACGTTGTTCAGCTACATTGGTGGTAGTTACACATTTATAGCCCAATCTGTGACCATATAGCAGCTGGAAAAAGCCTCCGCCCTCATGAAACCACAATTAAATCCACAAGATTCAGATTTTTAGTTGGATCAGAACGAAATATGACTCATTTATACCTCTGAAGACTCACACATAGTTCTCTGGCAATTCAACAAATATGTTGAAAATTGCAAATCCCAAAAACTAAATGTCAAAAGTTAAAACAAAAACATTCTACATCCTCTCACTGATCTGAATCTGCGAAATCCGGCTCTTATCTGACCGATAACACATCCTTCCAACCAAGTTTTGTGGTAAATCCATCCAGTAGTTTTTGCGTAATAACAAATGCAGATGAAAACATAACGTAATGAGAGAGCTACGTTTGTGGATAGTAACATAAAGTGTACATATGAACGTACGAGCTGAGGGACAGACACTCGGGAGACAGGATGTCGATCAGAGATGCCGCGTGGTGAAGTCTTCGCTGGCACAGAAGTCCTGCGTTCCTTGTTATTTATTTATTAAATTATTCGTGTTGCATCGGTGCTAATGAAAGTCCATAAATTTGCACGTACATCTCCCTCTTTCGTATTCCCGCGGCCACCCATAGAGTGTAAATCTATCCAGCGAGGGAATGTGCTGAGGCCGTCCGCTGCTCCTCACAGTTATCAGGGGGGAAATCACAGGCGTCCAACCGCAGAGAGGCAGAATGAGCCCAACGGTGAAAACAAATTGGTACTCGGGGGAGCGCTGATACCTCCCTTCTGCCGCCTGGTTTGGTGATAAAGCTGTACTTCAGCTGCACCAACACAGGCTCATCCCACAGAGGGTGATATGTGTGTGAAGTGCATGTTTACATTGAGCAGTTTAACACGGTATCTCCACACACACACACTGATATGTTTTTGCGATGTAAAAACAGTCAAAGGTCAGCTTGATGTGCATCATATTAAATGGAATCCTTGTGTTGACTCTGTGTACAACACCAGTAAATCATCTCGGTTGTATTCCTGGTTGATTTCATGGCTAGTTCTGTACTCAGTTTCCCCTCGGGGCTGCTGAACAGCATCATACACTGTACCGTGCGTTCGAATTCACAGACAGATGTGCCGCGTTCAGGAGACCAACGGCCGCTCACTCCTCACTCCTTTGTTTGCACAGCGGAGTCTCAGGCTGTGACGTTAACCAACCTGCCGAGCAGACACATCTCAGGGCGCAGCACAACACTAATATGATTTAAACTTTAATCAACATGTAATTTCAAAAGACCACCGGGCCTGAAATGGATCCCTGAGGAACTGGCATTACAGCTCGTATGCGATGTAGCCAAAGCTCCCTAAATCCTAACATTGTAAAGTAGCTTAATGGTAAATCCTCTGAGGCTCCACATTATTAGCCCTGCAAAGCAAACTATTTAAATGCCTGAAAGCCATTAAAAAAAAAAAAAAGATGCAACAAAACAAATGAACTTTAGCTGTTTTACATAAAACACAGCACTTGAGAAGAATAGAAAATCTGAATACTCTCAGTGTGACCTTAGTTTGTCAGTGGTTAGTACACATTGGAATCTTCCTTATAGGAGTTTACACAAGGTGTGTGTGTGTGAGGGGGGGGGGGGGGGGGGGGGGGTTATTTATGAATTCACTTCTTATTCATAGGGCCTCTGTTTTTTAATTCAGCTCGTAATAAATGATGCACTATCACATGAAGGCAGATGCTGTGTTGTTGGCGTCGTACACTGACATCCACAACCTCCATTTATCGTCTGCTGCCTCGTTTGCAAAATCACGGCGTCCTGTTTAACACCTTTCTGTGCGTAAGACAACAGAGGAAATTAGAGAGCGGCGTGTTAGCGACCTTGAAATATATTATATATGATGCATATATATATATATATATATATACAACAAACTGAGAAGAGTAGAAGGTTAGAAAGAGACTTCGTAGTGTTTTGTGTGCTGACCGCATGTTGACCCTGCTAAACACAGATACTGACTGACAGCAGCTTTCAACACTATATATATACATACACAAATAGTACATTTAAATATATATATATATATATCAATCTTTTGTTAACATCCAACAGCACCTTGTTGTTACTGTATATTCTTTCACCAGATGAAATATATTCAACATTAACAGTATAGTATCTCATGGATTTCCTACTGTAAGCATAGTGAATGTAAACTTCCTTTTTATAATTAGTTTATGCTTGTATTATGATAAACATTATAATATTTATATAGTTTCTGTTGCAAACTAAGTTGTCTAATATTATTTTAGGATTAAGTTTTGTTCTATAATCAATTATTTCATTATTATTACATATATTTAATGTTCTTCTATTCTAAACTTGTTGTTGGACTATTAGAGGCAATATTTACAGCACATTAGCTGTGCACATTGAATGTGATGGAGGCCTAATGAGGCAAATATCTACCTTTTCTATTTGTTAGTGTTTAGCACAAGATGAATATTCAAGAACCACAAAGAATAAAAACCTGTTTCTGTTGTGGACTTTCCAGGATTCTTCCAGGTGCTTTGTCTCTTTCTACTAACGTCTCTGCTCCATGTAGAGACGTTCTCCTCAATGTAAGAAAAAGAAACCTTCTGAATAAAGAAGAAACCATCCTTTTTATTGCAGTGTTAATCAAAACACAATCCAGACACAAGCTGGAGGAAGGAACACTTGCCTCAGCGCAGATCAAGGTCGATGTCGGCTCCTTCTCGCTGTTCGCCTGTTTCATCTCGAGCGTGTGGCACCAGCTTGACATGAATATCCGTGCCCTGGAGAAGGGGATCCCTGCTGTGTCCGTGTTGGTTAATACAGGATTATATTTAAAGAACAGATCTGAGGCATATTTACAAGACTGATTAGATGTAGAGTTGATTGTAGAAAAGTTGTTTCCAGTTTGTTTTATCTCGATACAAATCAATTCAGCGGCACTGACCAGGAACTGTTGTGGGGGGGGAGTCACTGGCTGTGTCTCAATTCATGGGCTGCATTCTTCGGAAGGTGCATTTAAAGACCTTCACGGCCGCATTATTATGCGTCCCTCCATCTTGTAGAAATGAAGGCTCCAACAGGTGGTTCCTTCCCTGCCCAACGTATCCCAGGATTCATTGGGTTTCAGTGATAACCCGTTTTTTAAAAAACGATAATACATAAGAGTAAAGAGACGTCTTGAGTATCACGCTTCAACTCAACCGATCAGCTAACGGTAGAACACGTGTTAAAAAAACAAAACAAGGAGCATCAAAACTTTCTCGGTGTGTCCAATTTCAGCTCTGTTGCTAGGCAACGGTAATTAGGTGCTGATCGAGCTGGTGACTTTGATCACAGAAATCATCTGTAGACCACGGCGTCTCACTTCGGCTAAGCGTTCATGATCTAAGAGGTCCACGCAGGAGCTGGTCCTCTGAAGGATGAAGCCCCTGGCTGATGGTCAGGATAAGGGCGACATCGTCAGCATATCGAGCTAAGTGATGTAATCAGGGTGATGAATGGGAGGAGAAAAACACAGTTGATGTTTTGAGGGGAGAATAAAGAGCCCCTACAGGCCTGGTTGGATATATTGCTCCTGTAATCACCGCCAATATCTGCCAATGGCCCATTCCACGTTTGTCACAGGTTCAGGGTGTTACTTAACCTTGCTAAGCCTAAGTACAATGAGAGTGAAAATGATAATTGAGTGGTCATTACAGATGAGGATCTTGGGTTAATAGGTGCTAAATGATCATCTAGGAGGGAATAAATGAGTCTGAATGGCTAAGTGGGAGATGGTGGATAGAGGATATTAGTACCATTATTATTGGATAGTATGGTTGCTGTTGGCATTTCCATAATTAAAGTTGTGGGTTATTGCTCTGAGGAGGAGATCCTCCTCGCTGGCTGAGCTATTAAGCAACCACTTCTAATTAAGAAGCAAAATTAAAATGCTCAACCCATGGATGGATTTGTTTTGGCGCCGCAGAGCGACAGAGGACGAGCCGCCACACCTTTCCACTTTGCCTCCTACATTTGGAAACCCATAAAATGTGTTTTTCAGCTTCGTAGCCATTTTGTATGCATTGAACCTGCCGTCCGTCCTTTCCTCTCAGATGTCACCGTGTCCTCCGCTGTCATATCTTGTGTCACAGAGAATATTTCTCCGAGCTGCTCTTTACTTTTTTGAGCATCTGACATGAAACATAAGCATCAAACATGACACATGAATCGGTTGAGCCTGAAATGAGGAATGTGTGGAAATATGTGCCAATGCTTTCGATAGTGCTGCAAAAGGATGTCAGGATCACACAAACTACAAACTGCTGTGATGTTGTGTATCGTTGAAGGTGTAGTGTAAACCGAAACCCATCATTTCCTCATGAGAATCCAGCCCGTGTTTGGTTTGCAGAAGGAATTCACCCAATTTTTCAATCCTGATGCCTGGATACCTGTGCCATGTGTATCACAAAATACAGAGTAGCAATGTGATACCAGTGTTTATTCATGAATTCACTCAAAGCCCATGTGACCCAGTTTTCCACCTGCACATATACGCAGTATACATTTGAGAATCTGTGAGGCCCTGGAGACCCTGGAAAGAAAAAAACAACCCTGATCCATGTGTATCCATGAATATCACAAGTATCTTTAACATTTATACACAGGAATTGTTTTGCATGTGGTCAGATTGCCTGGTATTTGTGTGTGTACACACGTACTACATCCTACTTGAGTCTAATTTCTCTTCTATCTCTTCTCCTCTCTGGGATTGTTTCTGATGGTTCTCAATGATCAGCTGAAGGAACCTTTAGTAAATCAAGGCTCTGCTCCTACTCTAGTTTTGACGATAGTAATAAAAGTGATGGTGTGTGCCTCTCCAAGCTGCCTGCTTGTTTGTTATAGATAAAAGTCAGTTGTTGCAGCCAGTTGAAACCAACACAATAACCTGACAACATTGTGTCGATAAAACATAATGTTAACGTCTGTCTGGATTTGTCCCTTTTACATCCTAAAAACCTTATTGTTTATATTCACTCCTACTTACCCTGAATATAAGTATACAATCCTATACTATAACCAAACAATACTATACTATACTATGTATACAGTTTAACTATAATTCCAATAAAACTTGAAAGCTTGAGTGTCTGTTCTTTCTGCAGCTCACGAAATTCTATTATCACAGCCTCCATCTCTTCCATCCTTCACCTATAAAGAGGAGCATCTACTCCTCTCATCACATCTGCCCCAGTCTCAGTGTCTCTCCCCTGGCTTCACGGAGGCTAAAAGGGATTTTAGAATCAGTGTTGTTATTGATTTCCTTAAAAACACAACACAAACATGGTTTACGTGACTGGCCTTTAAAATCCATAAGAGAGATAACTGCACCCCCGGGGTGCTCAGCTTATTATTGCAGAATATTGTCTCTGTTGGAGGTTTCGTAATTTAAAAAAGCATACTATATTTATAAATTGGATTGTGTTAAATATTCAGTTATTTTGATAATAATCCAAATTCTGGTGCCACACAAGCAGGAACGTTTTTTCTTCTCTAAATCTCAGGTATCAGGAGGAACTTTTCTAATTGGATAATCATTTCATATATTATCAATATTAAAAAAATGATAAGTGCACCTTTAAAAGAAGAAAGTTCAAAATACAAGAAGAAGAAACACAGATGCGTTTGTTAAATTGCTAAATGACCAGACTTTAAACATCACAACCAATAAAGTTACTTGAATGTAACATCTAACTATAAGCTGGTCGACCAAACCAGCCTCCAGATGTTTCTTTTTCTCTGTCAGTGAAAGTCATACTTTGTTAAATATGCCGATTTGCTTTCACGCTGATTAACAGATGAGAAGATTGACGCCACTCTCATGTGTGACAAGTGAAAACTGGTAAACCTGACAAAAATCCTTCATCAGCACCTCTAACGCTGCCTGAAGGATCCAGATGTGTTGAACGCTCTCATTAATTCATCACTTTCAACAGTGATGTTCTCACAAGTGAAAGTGAAACCATTCAGGTTCACATTCAGGGCAATGGGCCTGTTTTGTTGTGCGTGTCCATGGTACAAAAAAAAAGATTTAAGAAACTTTTTCAAACCTATCAAACATCACGTGACTGCTGATTACAGCAGAAAAATGCACAGCTCTTAATTAGGAGGAGATGGTTTCACGGCAGGAGGTCTCGTTTTATGAGGCCGTCTTTTCTCAGAGGAAGGTCTTCGCTGAAAATAACCTTTATCCCTCTGATGGTCTGAAACAAAGCTTCTGGATCAGTTTGAGTTGAACTCTCTGTATCTGGAACAAACAGAGTGATTCATGGTGCTGCTACGACTTCACTTAGGGCTACTGATTGGGGTTTTGGTTGCTTGGTGACGGCAGGTGCAACCTCACCACCATGTAGGATTAAAAGGCTGACAAAATCAAAGATGGTGTTTTTCACATTTTGAGATGCAACATCTGAAAGGCCCTTTATTAACATGTATTATTAAAAATATGATTACAGAGGTTTGTGTGTTGCTAATAGTTACACTGGGCTAAACAAACCTTTTCTAAGCTGTAAATCCACGTTTGACAGACAAATATGAAAAGGTATCAATCCTCTTATTTAAGTTGAGGCACACGGGTTAAACTATGACTGTAAGTGACTATTAGACTTGACTTGTTCATATTTAAACGTTTCCCCGTGGTAACGAATATCTGCACAACTTCTTTCACTGCAGGAACGAAGGCAACTTCAGGAAACACAATCTGCAAACCAGCGCTGTGGGAATTTTCAGTAACGGCTTTATTAAATTAGTGCAAAAGACAGACGTAACTCATTCAAAATGTCAATTTTTCTTTAAGGTGGCCTTCCACATGAGCGCTAGAGAAAAAAGCGAGACTATCCACCGAAACCACGGCCTTTTGTTTTCTTCTTACACATCTTCTCGTGACTGGTGATGAGCGATAGAGCGAGAACAGGAGAGGGCAGAACCGATGGGAGACAGAAATCGAAACCTAAAACACGTGGAAGTCATCGAAAAACAGACTCAAATAATCACAGGTTTTAAAAGTAAAAAAAACAATCAAACATAAGAAAAATAGAACATGTTACAGTAAAATAGTCAACACATCAATAGCATTAGAAATATTGCCTAAAATCCACAGAAAAGGGTTCTTCTTTTTTTATTTACTAACCGTGTGGGTGACCAAAGAACTTGCAATCAAAGTACATAAGTTAATCATTACTGTATATTTATACAATGGTAAAAAATAAAATATTTATATAATAGTAATTTTTTTTTGGGGGGGGGGGGGGCGGGGTTTACACCGTTACTATAAAGATATACTGTTTTCAACTCCATGACAACTAATGCAATAAAAACAGAAGCAAATCGAAGAAACGACTCCGGAGAGTTTCAGACTTTTGAAGGCTTATGGCTACCACCTTGTCCTAAAAGACCACAACCACTGCAGACAAAGAAAACAGACTCAGTTCTTTCCACTTAAAGAGGGAAACGAGATCAAACACAGTCTGTGACGAGAGAAGAAAAGAACACATCAAAAAGTCGATGCTCTTCCCCGACCAGGACGGTAGCTCAGCCTCCGCAGTGTTTTCCTGGCCCACCGAGAGACAGAGAGCAGTCGATAGGGAGACGGGGGGGGACGGGGGGACGGAGAGGCAAATTGGGGGGGGGGGGGGGGGGGAAGTGAAGTGAACGATGGGGCAGGGAAAGAGAGGTAGTTATGATGAGAAAAAAAGGGAAGGAGGAGAAAAAAGAAAGCTGGAAATGGGGGAAGAAGATTCAGAAAAAACGGTGTGTTTTGAACATGAGACAGATTTACAGCTTTTGTTTCGTTACAATATCAATATACACGTTGTTTCAAGTATCTCCTACGGAGGTGGGATGTTGCAATGAACGCTGCCGACACGCAGTGCTTGTCTGCCAGTGTAATGGTGCGTTCGAAAGGGAATAATCAATGCCGGGCGGAGAAGTTGAAGAGAGGAGAGACAGTAAACGTCAAAATAGAGTAAAAAAAAAAAAGAAGAGATGAGGGGAGACGAGACTGACGTGGGCCATGACGGATGCAAAAAGAAAAGAAAAGATGAAGAGAAGCACATGAGAGTGGCGGGAGGATGAAGTGAGACAGTGAAACACAGAGCAGTGTTTTGTTCGGCGATCGTGCCGGAGGGGGATTGTGTGTATTTTCTTGTTTGATTTGTCGTGGTGAGAAGACGTCTTCTCGCTTCTTCTTCTTCTTCTTCTTTTTCATCATCATCATCATCATCATCATCATCATCATCATCATCATCATCTTCTTCTTCTTCTTCTCTCCTAAGCCTGGGTTGCGAGGGGGAGACAGTCGTTGCTTTTCAGTGTTGCGAAAAGGACTACGAGAGGTTTCAGCAGAATCTACAGGCCTGGGAGGTCCGGGGAAGAAGAGGAAGAGGAGGAAGGGGAAAGAGAGGAGAGGAAAAAGGGAGAGAGGACAGTGTAAAGTCAAGGTCATCGATCAACTGCAATCAATCACACAGGACAAGTGATGGTAACTGCGTCATTAAAGACCCAGTGAGGACAGAGCAGATCAGTTACAATCATTCACTTTTTAGGCTGCAGCAACTAATTGTCTTTAATGTGACGGTGCGACCACGAGACTGTGTCGAGCCCTGAGCGACTCCGGCTCACGTCGAGGTGCAGCGTGTTCCTGATTTATCATCAGGAGCCTCTTTCTGCAGAGTCCACTGTGAAGATGAACGGGCTAATGACAGGTACTTTTCGAATACTTAAATTTTTACTCCAGTACCAGTTCAGTTTATGGTAGCGCAGGAAGCAGGGAATACGGCCATGTGCTCAGCAAATTAGCCCGGACTGAACTCGCCACTTATTTTTTCGGAGAGGACAATCTGTTTCTATTCACACGGCTGTGATCTCTACAAGAGCCTGCGAGCGTGGAAGCGTTGCAGAACATATGTCACATTTGCACCGATGCCGTGTTGCTCCAGAGGTTTGAATACGTGTAAAGGGTTAAAAAAAAAAGAAAAAGAGAAGAAGTGTAAGGTAAAGTCTGTGGTAATGTGACAGTTTGTCTCATCAGTCTGGTGGAATTGCTTACAACGAGCCGCCTTCGAAAGTTGATACAAAAAAACACACATAAATACTCACAGCAGGGACACACACACACGCTGCAGTATGAAATGTGAGAGTTTATTGATTGCCTCTCTGCCAGCCATCTCCCTCCCAGTCTGCTCTCTATTTCTGACATGTTTGGAGATGGCTGAGCATTTGACAGAAACCCTCCTCCCTCCTGCTCGTCATTTTGCTCCCTCCCTCCCTCCCTCCCTCCCTCTCTCTTCTCATCATGTCTTTTTTCCCACATCTGTTTTCTGATGTGACTGGATTAGATGAAGCGCTCTGGGGCCTCTGCTTCGTCCTTAAACTCCACTTAAGGACGAAGCAAGTGCAGAAGTGGAGCAAAACGGAAATTATTTAAATGTGGTTACAAAGGTGGGTCCGGTTATTACTAAAAAAATGTTCACCGCGAGTTCGGCGAAAGGTCACCGAGCTTCTATTAAATTCAAATTGCGCTTCACTGTGGATACGAGCACTTCACTGCATTTACTGCACAGTTCACAAGTGAGCTGTGGAGAGTTAAAGGCAAATCAAGGTCGGGCAATCAACGCCGAGACCTTTTGTGCCTCAGAGGATCACACGGCACAGATTCTCTGTTTCTGTGTCTAGATTAACAGAACGAGAGAATTTTAAATCACTGGAGCAAAAAAAAAAACTAATTCTCAGCTCTCACCCCTCTAATCCACTTTTTGTGTAACAGTTCATAATGAGCCCTCGCAGAAGAAATGGATTTCCAGATTCTTCATAATTAATTTAATTTAAATTTGCATTTTCTGCTGAGATACAGTGATGTGCTGAAAAACAATTGTACTTGTCAGGCAAAAAAATACTACTCTACTATATATTATATTTTAAGGCTGGGCAATTAAGCGAAAATGTATCGAAACTCCTGTTGTACTCTGATGTAAAGACTGTGACTGGTTGAGTACAACTCCTCCGTCCACAGATGCAATGGTTCCAGTGGAGAACAGATCAGGTGCACCATAAGCAGTCCGCTCTACTTAACAGGCTTTCCTTAAAGCCTCGCCTTTTATTGCTAATCTAGCAACGTGCATGCAGCAAAATGTGGTGTAAAACAACCAATTTGGAGGAGGTTGCAATTTGTCATAGCTACTGTTTGTTTCCAAAGGCTTTGCTGTTCTCCTCAGTCCTATTGTGAGCGCGTGAGTGGGCTGCACTGTTTCTCCCTCAGCTGTGGTCACAGCTCTCGTGTGCTCTCTGTAATAAGTTGGCAGTCGGTATCATTCAGACGTGCCCGTCATGCGATTCGACTGTTGACATGCCAATATGTCTCTCTGTGTTCTTTTCTGTCTTTATCCTCCGCCGTCTCTGCCTCCCTCCATCTCTCGCTCCACTTTTCTCTCTATGAGATCCGGGAGCGGTCTTGAGGAATGTGAACCATAATTTTCCGAGACATTCAGAAATGAATTGGACTACACACTTCAGAAAATTCTGAGGCGATCGAAGCTTGCCTGAATGGGGGGTGAATATCTAATAGGGTGGAGGGGAACGGAGCAGGGGGGTCGGTTGGAGCTGATTGATTTTTATTTCACTAATGTTTTTTTTCTTCGCCCTTTCAGAAGAGTCAGGCCTGAGTGTTCCATAAAAAAGGAAATAAAAGTGGAGGAACACTCTATTTTTGTGGTTGCAAAAAAAAAAAACTCTGGCAGCCATGTTTCACCTCACATGAAGAAGTGGATATAAAAAAAAAAAGTGGAATTTCTGCCCCTCTGGCTAAAAAGTCAAGGCCTGGACATGAAAATACATCCCAGAATCAATTCACCTCAGCTCTCGCACCGACACAGGAGATGAACTCTTGGGTCAGATGAAAGGGGGAAGTGAGTAGGAAGAAGAGGGAGCGAGACAGAGAGGGATGAACAGAATATAATCACTATGGGTTGGGAATGAGTCACTTTATGTTACAGGAAGCAGAACAAGGTCTGAAAACCACACTGTGTTCCCATAGTGACTCACAAAGGGATGTCTGTCAGATGCTTATTGTTGATCCGTATAAACCTTTGAGTTCAGACATGGTTCGAATTACTTGGGAGCTAAATGGAGCTCGAGTCCCCTGAAAAGGACATTAGCTCCCTGATACCGCTCAGACGACAGGAGTTTTAAAAATCGAACCAATTTTCAAACAAAGTCGAGTCATGAGCATGAGGAGAATCATCGCAGATATTATGGCGCATCACACACTACAAGATATAATTAAGATTTTTGCTCCAGAGACAGTGACGCACCAACACATGTTCCTCATGATGTGGACAAAATGGAGATTGGCGTGGAGCGATAACTTCCTCTAATGGCGACGATCAAAAGCAGAAGGCGAAACGAGTCTGGCTGAGAAAACCGTTATTATTTTCAGGTGAGATTTAAATGACTGTTATAATATCTGTCAACAGAAGCGTGAATGTTTGTCGTTGCTTGGCAGCACAGTGAGCTGCTTCGCTCTCGCACTGGCTGTTGTGGTTCAAGTCGGAAAAATCTTAAACTTTTATTCTCTGCAGAATGAGGTTCCCGAAATAAATAATAATGGATATGACATTTTATCACACCCAACACAATGTTTTCACATCCGTCTACTGGTTGGAAAAGGTCCCATACACAGTATTCACGAGCTAAAGTTTGTGTTTACACGCACATGTAAATATAAACAACCATTTCATTCCTCTCTCGTATTCCAGCACTGCATGAAAAACACAAGAAAATCCACCTATTTCCATTTCACAGCACCAGACGCGAAGGAATATATCAAACTTCCTTTCACCGTGTGTACCAGTGACCTGACAGACATTCAACGATGCCGACGTATCTTTTTGTTGTTACTTAATGTAAGTCTCTGTGGGTAAAAGGCATCAGCTTAATGTGTAAAATTTGGATTTAACAAGCTGCAGGAGGCGAGGCAGAGTCAGACGGGACACTGGAGGGAACAGTTACTGTTTCCCCGCCGTTCTAATTGCTGAGCGGGGCGGAGGGTGACAGATGATTAGCCCAGGTATGTCACGGCTGCGAGACGACAAAACTGCGGCGTTGCGGCACGAAGAGGAAGCGTTGGAGAAGAAGATGGAGACTGTCAGGCCGACCCTGACAACACAGAGAGGTAATAACTGAACCAGACAAATGATGATGAAGAGCCAGAGAGTTTTAAAGCTTCTCAAATCACTCAGCATACAGAGTACAGAATATACATTAATGTACTCTCACTGTAATACGATATACTCATAGGCTCTTAGTACTGTTGCACACCAAAATGTCATTGTCACCTCGCAGCAAGAATGTTCCAGGTTTGAATCCCGGTTTGGCCAGGGGTCTATCATTAAGTT
The DNA here is from genome assembly GCF_009819705.1 of Hippoglossus hippoglossus. NCBI lineage: Eukaryota > Metazoa > Chordata > Actinopteri > Pleuronectiformes > Pleuronectidae > Hippoglossus > Hippoglossus hippoglossus. Next base: position 5,414,015 of record NC_047156.1, on the reverse strand, counting down.
GGTCTCTATAGGTTGGCCACGCAATACGCTGGCGACCTGTCCCTCACCCACTCTCATCCCTGCAGGAAGGAGGGAAATGTTGCTAATATGTTCTAATCCTGTTTGTTTTGATGGTAAAACTACCAAAGCGTTTACATTTGGATTAAAATGTAGTTTTGAGGCACGTTGCAGTCAACAGATCCTCATGTGGGATTCAAAATGCCTTTGGAGTATTTTTACTAAAACAACACGAGTGTATTTGGTTGTAAACAGATACAACAGTTTCTCTTCTGTGGTCTTTCCTCCAAACAGCTGATTGTGACTCGTCTGCTCCCCCCAGGATTGAGGGACGTTTAGTAATGAGCTGCTTTTTTTGCTGCAAACGAACCAGTTGTGAAAGCTTAATGATAAGAACTATAACATTTGTTGCCATAGAAACATTGAAATGAGCGAAATGCACAGAAGGGGGAGGGAAAAGATTAATGGACTTTAACAGACGTTACAGTCAAGAAGCACATTAATGGTGCCTCAGTATTAAAGTAAATTGTCTATTTGACATGTGTAAATATGAAAGGTTTTCTCAAAGGCTTCAAATGGCCAGAGGTTGGAAATCAGATGTATCTGTTCATCCATGTTACTTAATCCTTAAGGCATCAGATTGCTTTTTCCTCCACAGTTATATCTCTTGACAACTTCAAATTGGGGGCTGAGCAGTCCCTGAACATCCCAGAGTAACTGTTTAACAGATGTACCGACACGATTTATCCATAATATATGAGTAAGACATGAGTGCAGTCTGGTGCGGCAACTTTATATTCATAAACAATTCATAACGCCTTGAAGCTTCACTTGCTAATGATCAACAAATAATTCACATTTCACGAGAGCAAATATGAAACATTCCTGGCTCCTTAATGTGGCTGAACATACAGTTTTACGTATTAACACTGATGTTCAAATTGTTCGGTGCCAAAGGAATACTTCGTTCATGAATCCGATGAAAATGGCTCTTTCTAGTGTGAGCGACTTTTCACGTCTCAGTTCAAAGATCAAAAATCCTTCACAGTTTGATCTGAGGCCACGAACATCCCCCTCTACACCCAACGCATCACTCTGGCACCAGCTGTGAAAAAAACAGTCATTTTTACAAGAGTAAATAAGCCCCTAAACATGCCGTCGCTGTAGCCGAGAGGGGATTAGTGTAGAGCCGCAGAAGGAAGAGGGAAAAGTAGCTGTCAGAGCGTAGCGAGGGATCAGAGAGGAGGAATGGTGCGGACTCAAACCCCCGGGAGGATGGAGGTAAATTAGTGGCATGTGGGCAGGGAGTTGTTTGTTGTGTTTGATGGTAAATGCTTTGTTTTGACTCCACCCCGCCCCCTCTCTCTCTCTTTCTCTCCCTCTCTCTCTTCTTTACGCCTAGAACTACATTATTCCTCTTGCTGAAGTTACAGAGGAAAAAGGGAGAGAGGAGCATGTCTCTGCAATACATCGCAACAGATCTGCAGCCGAAAGCCATAATCCTGCAGATTTTAGCAAGAGGTTTGAGCTTGTGTGGACTTTTCTGAGTTAAGCATTATGTTGGATGAAGCCGGCCCAATGCAGGATGCTTATATATATATATGTATTCGAAGTAGAAATACCGGTACGAGCATCAGCAGCACTATCACAGAGATTTTCTTTATCCTTTTCACATCCGTCATGAGCCTAATTCACACACAGCCACTATAAGCACGAACCTAATTCCAGCAATGTCCAAATACACATTATTTACAACTTTTTAGCCTCCAGCCACACGTCATCAAGTTTGAGGATTTAATTTTGAGCTGCTGCAGAGAGAGGCATGTACTGCTCATCAGTTCACATGTGCACTGATAGGTGGCAGTGTGGTCATCTGTGTTGGTTTGCCACCTGTGAGCTGTGGTGGCAGCTAAAGCCAGAGAATTCCTGCTTGTAGTTTCATCTAAATGCAGGAATCCCTCTTATGAGTAGCCGTCTTTTTTGTTTGTGCACCCGCCCAATTAGGACGTCTTATCCCAGGTGAAAAATGTGGTTTCACATGGACATTTAACACCCGTGATCTGAGTGTGTATGCGTTTGCCTTTAAGTATGACTGTGTGTGGGTGTGTAGTGGATGTGTGTGTGTGTGTGTGTGTGTGAGAGTCTTTGGCACCCTGATCACAAAAGACGGGCTTAAAATGGAGGGGAGTGAAAGTAGGCCCCTGCAAAGCCCTGGGATTTAGCCGCCAAGCCTGCAACAGCAAACAAAAGTCTCGTAAGCATTAGAAGACACAGTATATGTCGGCACTCTGCACACACCGGCTCACGCTCGCCCCCCCTCTCTGCCGCACAGGGTTACATACATTATTTAAGGGTCTGAAACGCAACCCCAGCGGAGTTCTACACGGCCGAGAGCGAGGACAGGAAGCAAGCGAGGATGTGGCTCCACTCCTGCCTGTGTTGCTACGGAGAACGAGTCGGTGGGGAAAAGGTGTGGAGGCTTTCGCGGGGGGGGGGAGATGTGTGGAAAGGTGCGATTCAGGCTGAGGCCAGTGACAGCAACAACATATCAAGAAGCAGGCGTCATGACCCACACATCATTTAAATTCTCCCGGCTTCCGGGAGATGCATGCAACAAGAGAAAAATCTGTCAGCGGGCGGAGGGGTGATCCAGTTTTCTTTCTCCATTCATCAGTTCTCTCGATTCAAGTATCATTTCATGGAGACTCGTAGATTGATCTTCCTCTCGCTGTCTCGCATACGTTTGTAGAAAATATACAAATGCGAATCACTTCAGTTGTTTTTAGGAAATTATGACTTTTCCGATGGAATATGCAAGTGAAGTACTTGTTGGGATGGATTTTCTGTTTATAGTAATCTTTTCTCTCTTCATAAGCCTCGCTCGGAATAAATCAACAGACACATACGCGGAAATATATTACCTCACAGTACACACACACACACACAGACACACACACACACACACAATACACAAAATGCCAACTGCTGCTGAGACTGTAGATCGTGTCCTCTGGAGGGTTTAGTGCTCACACAGAGGAGGCAAAGAACAACTACATGCAGTTCTCGTTCTTGAGTTACGCAACTCCCGACATGGAGAACAAACATGTGCATAATAGATCACAACAAATTAAGCTTGCTTAAGGTCAGGGAAGGTTTTGGTTTAAATATTTAAAAACGTTAACGATTCCTATCCTAAGTTAGTCCAATTCCAAACCATTCAACTGACAAGCAAGAGGTATGTTTTCTAAACCTCCACCATCGTTGCCATGTTTGTTATCGTCAGAAAAACTTGACTTATCGCTGCCCTCTTGTGGATGTATTGCTCTAAAAACACCTACATTTTGTTGACTTGTGTACTTACTGTACATTCTCTAAAATCCAACAATGTTCAAACCCAGAGAAAAACCCCGGTTCTATTCAAGGCAACTCGAGATTTTGGTCACTTTTAACTCTGTCACATCTGGTTTACCCGACCAAAACACACTGCTAGCCAGTTAGCTTCTTTTTCCCGTAACCCTAACCCTATTATTCTTTGGCATTTGATGCGTAACTTAAATAAAACGTTATCTCATTCGTGAACAAGATTTGCACGAGTTGTGTTCGTTAAATTTTCATCAGCAATTGTGGTAAAGACAACAACTCCCATGATCCCGCGCTGCTTCATGACATCATCAAACTAGCTCTTTTGTTATGGTTTTGATTGAGAGACCCCTTGTGGCCGAAGTTATATATATAGTACGTTTAACAACTACTGTATGCTAACCGTGTAAAAGACACTGAATCTCAATGACAAAACACATTGAACAGAATATAAATGCTAGAGGCCATATGGCTCTAACATTGAGGTCTGAACTACTCATGAATTCTGAGGAAAATTGGTAAATGCTGCAATTTTTAAAAAATCGTTCGGATGTGCAACTTAAAAATGAATCTGCTCGTATGATTGGTTTGGACATGAAGCTGATTATCACTCTCTCATGCTTCAAGACAGCGTTGGCTGTTTCAGCTTTCAACAAATCAAATGCTTTAAACTTAACCATGTAAACAGCAAATTACTATTTAGTGGCCTGGAGTCTATGATGAGGTGGAAATGAATCAGGTGCATTGATGCTGCAAATGTGTTCCCTTAGTTATGTTGAATGAAAATCTCTTCAGCATTACCCAGAAAAATATTAGCTATATATAGTATATACTGTTTTTATAGTATTTTCTAGGTGACAGATTTGGGGACTAAGAGAGAAAGGAAGTAGGAGGAGGGCGAGGGAGGAGAGATACAGACGCAGGGAGCCAGAGAAATTAAGAAAACTACGGCTCGCTCACTGTACGCCTGGAGCCCGGTGGGCGAAAGAAAAAAAACAGAACAAAACAGGAGAGTTTAATCTCCACACCTTTATTCTCGTCTCCTTTCCCCCATCCTTTCCCTCTGGCTCTTTCCATTTTTCTTCCCTTCATCTCTCGCCTGGAAGGTCAGAGTTCAGCTCGGAGATAAGGGAATTGAAACAGGATCCTCTCTGTCAGACTATCTGACTATACACTGCAGTGATCAGTCCCCTCTATCTGTCCCCCAGCACAGGTCTGTGTGATCAGCTCGAGCAGGAGTCATCTCTCTGAGCACTCGTGTGTGTGTCTGTGTGGGTGTGTGTGGGTGTGTGTGTGTGTGTGTGTGTGTGGGTGAAGATGTACTGCGACAGAATTGGTGAACCCTCTGCCGAGTTGTAATACTGTCTGAGATTCCCAACACAGACACGCACACGCACTCCGTACACACACAAAAGCATGCACGCACACACGCACGCACGCACACGCACACACACATACTAACGCGCACACACACAGTCGTGTCTCAATGACTTTAGAGGACATTACATTGACTTACAATGATTGCCTGAAGACTCTAACCATAGTAACTACTTGCCTAACCCTTAACCTAACCTAAACCAACTCAATCTTTAAACCATGTTTTTATCTTTGTCCCAATCAGGAAGACAAGTCCCCACAATGTCCCTAAAATATAAGTAATACCTGGACCACACACACACACGTTTGTACTTATATCTTAGTGAGGACACTCGTAATGCATTCCCTAGCCCTTTACCCTAACCATCCAAACTAAATGCCTAACCCTTACCGTAACCCTAAACTAATTATAACCCTGACCCCAAAACCAAGTCTTAACCCTCAAACAGCCCATTGAAAAAGTTAGTACCGGTTAAGAATGTCCTCACTTTAAAAAAATGTCCTCACTAGGGTCTATGCTTAAGATGGTCCTCACAAAGATATAAATACAGGAACACACACACACCAGTTTCCTCCCTGTCTCACTGTCACATGTGCTTCACTCTCACTCACTGGTTTATGGTGTATTTGGGCTCAGGACCAGGTAACCTCAGACTCTGCAGCAGCTATTTGCTCAATGAATGCAACTGTCTATCTCTGCACTGTTTACAGCGGAGTAATGAATGCTCCTGTCATTCAGCGGAAGGATATCTGCGGATGAAACTCTGCTCGTGTCATCTCGGCATGTCAGCCAATTAACATGCTTTCTACTACCGACGCTACGGCCGCTACCACGGCAACGGCAGATAACAAAATCTTTCTAAAAGCGGAGAGTGTGAAAATCTGACTGACTGTTCCAGCTGGGAACTCTCAGGCTCACTGCCATAAAACTTTCCGAGAGGTGGCTGCTCGCCCGCGAACGCTGACGCAGCATCAGCTTACACTCGTGATTAGTGTGTTGCAGCGAAGCCGCGACTAATGGTCTATCAGCGCCGGAGTGTGCCGCTCTCCTACTGCTGCTTGCCACGCATTGTCAGTTTAATTTAATACTTTGTGTCCTGTGAATCTAGAGTTTCAACAGAAGTTGCAGGTATAACTTAGTGCTCTAACTGCGTAATGAGAGAACGCCACGATGAGTCCTTCAAGGCGCAGCCTCAAACAAAGCCTCCCAGTGCACAGCAGCGCAGGCATCCGCTGTGAGTGAGCGCCCCGAGAAGAGATACGCTTCAACAGATAGATTGATCCACACCCAGAGGAAGATCAATGGGTCATGCTAGATGCTGTGATTCGCAGATACCGAGGGAAAATGAGAAGATGAGACGCGGAGATTCTGCCTGTAAGCAAAAGGATTATGGGGAGAGTGCGGTTGATTGCTAAATGGAGAGAAAGCAAAAGAGCAAGAGAAGTGGTGCGGGGAAGGAAAAACAGTGGCAGAGAGGGCTGAGGGGTGAGAGACGGGAAGAAGATATGCAAGTGGGAGTAATCTACGGGACAAGAGAGAGGCAGGAAAGAGACTTTATGATCAATAGAGCGAGACAAAGAAAGAGAGGAAAGAGCTGGAGAGAAACACGACTGAGACTTTTCTGATGATCAGTGGACATTTCACAGTCAAACACAAATTGAGAAATGGACTACATTCGGGCCCGAAATAATTATCCTTTTCCTTTCCTTTCCAGTTGTTTCCTTTCCTTTCCTGTCATTTCCTTTCCTGTAATTTCTTTCCCCACCCTTGTCTTTCTCTACCCGTCCTCCTCCTCTTCTTCTTCTTTAATTCCTTCACTCGCTCCTCCTCCCTCCTGCGGCACTCTGCTTGCTCTGCACATTGAACCTGACTATAAAGAACAAACTCAGACAGGTGAACTGGATCTACGAGCCTCAAACCTATTAATAATGCCCTTTATTATGTTTGCGTTGAATTATTTATGTTGCTTTTAATGACTTATTAGAGATATTCAGAGTAAATTCAAGTTGAACTTCCTGGTGAGTGCTGCAGGCCCGGTGGCAGAAGAATATGGAGATGTGAAATGCAACAGACAAACTTTTTAGGTGCCTGCAAAGGTGGCAACCAGTGTATCACACAGACATTTGTATATTCACTGCACTTTATCCTAAAAGCCTGTAGAATCTGGCTTTTGTCTCTCTATTCTCAAAAACTGGGATTTAAGACTTTTTAAGACCTTGTCGAGACCATAATGAATGAAATTTGAGAAATATCAAAGTCCCAGAAATACTTACACTTCCCCATATTTGAACATAATGTGGTAATCTTAGAGAATAACTGTCAATATGTCATGTTATCTCTCAAACCACAGGTAGAGACATTAATCTTTAAGGGTTGTAGTTTTACTGGAGCGTGTTAATATCTGTATCTTTGACAAAGAACTTCAACAGAGAACTAAGGTTAAAGCAGCAAAAGTAACATCACATGGACATTAACATATTTCAGACCTACCTGAATGTATTTAAGAGCTAGTATGTACAATTTAAATGTAAATAAGACTGTTAAAGAACATTCAGATTGATGAACTAATATCCCCTGCAGTTCTGGGTCTCGTGGTAGTGATGGTACTTACAGAGTAGGGTGAGCAGGAGTGTCGCGAGCAGCACCACCAGGCTGTGGCGGTGGGAGTGGGCCGAGCTGCAGTGCATCTTGTTCTTCTTACAGACGCACACCTGAACTTTGACCTCTGTGCTGTTGGACAAAGGGGGGACCCCTGAGTCGGTGATGAGCAACGGAAGCTGGTAGTTGGCTTTCTTCAGACTGCGCAAAAGCACGATTTGGGAGTGTGTGGCTGTCGGAGACAAACAGAAGGAGAAAAATAATGCTTTAACAGAGCGGATTGGTCACTTTGCATGAAGTGTCCACTTACTCTGCTTTAACAGCCGCCTGTTTTGCAAAGCAGAACCAAATATGTGAAATACAAGACAAATGCTTTATGCCTCAAGTAACTGGGTGCAATGCCATTCCAAATTGGCACCTCTCAAGTTGCATAAGATTGTTGCATTTTGTTGCATCACGTTTTTTAAAATTCCTTACGAGACTCAAGAGAAAAGACTGGAGCCACTTCACGTTAAATTGTGCCACAATATGCAAAGCTGCACTTTCAGCCCGCCCGCCGGGGCTGTTACCTCCGGGTTACGTGACTTTCAGGTTTGCGTTCAATTACAGAATTCATATTTCACACTGTGCACCCAAAGCATTGTCACAAAGCAACTGTGAGCCACAGTAAAAACTTGGTAAATGCAGAGGCTTCACTTTGAATAAATCAGACCCATCTCACTGACTCATCAGTGGGTTTTAAAAAGGCAGGAAAAGCCATTTTCTCACAGCAGCCATGAGAAAGTAGGTAAACACTGGGGATACTAATCACATTAATTACAGCTCTGTACTCAAACAGAACAGCATCGTCATTAACGTCACTTGTATTTAACTAAAAACGGTAAAAGGACTCTATTCATAAAGGTGCTTTAATATAGCACCTTACATTACAGGTGAAATTCGCACAGCGCTTCTTTACCTATCGCTCAAAAATCTCATTCACACACTGGTGGGTTCAGTTTCTTGCCCGAGGACACTACGGTACGTAGACCGGAGGCGCCGGGAATCAAACTCCTGCCGATCTGATTATCCGAGGACCCCCTCCTCTATCTCCTGAGCTACAGCTGCCACTACAACTACTCTCTGCTATCTAATGTCAAAATGGCTGCTTTGAAAAAAGATCAGAGATGCAGTTTCTATTCGATAGATTATATTTTAAACAGAAATACTAATGTCTTGCGTTATGCATTTTATAATTTAAGATGAGGATACACAGAGAAAGGTAACTGTGACACATTAAAGCAAAGTACAGTGTTTTTAGTGCAGTGAACAGCTTCGGGGCTCACTGCTAGATTCCAGTTATTCCATCAGAGGGTTGAACACTATTGTTTCTCAGGATATTCCCTCATGTGGTGTTTTGATGGTGGTTGACGACAGTGTTTGAGACTCCTGCTGTAGACGTTCATTTGCTTTCAGATCTGCTGACAGTCAGAGCCACAGAGCTGCAGAGCGAAAGTCATTATTTTGTTCAATCTTCCAGAAGTAAATGCCTGGTTCATTTTTTTTTCTCCATGAGCAATGCTAAACTGACTGGTGAGTTTGAGTTGAGGTAAATGTGATGCCTGAGTGGGCCTGAACCTTTCCCAGATGAATCATCAGTACAAAAGATGAGACAATCACTGGGTCTTTGATGAAGAGTCAAAAGTACAAGTCAAAACCAGACGGTTTAAAAACTACTCTCAAGATGAATTTGGGTAAAAAAAAAAACATCAAATCATTGAGCTTAAACTTATTTTACGTTGCTGCTAATTGTAGTTGAAAGTTATTAATTCACCACCCTGCAGCTTAAATGGATTCACTTTCAGATTCTGGATGAATTTTGGATGATTTGGAGATTTGGACCATTTTTGTATATTCATCAAAATCGCTCTCTGACTCCAATGTGTTGCAGCAACACCATTAATAATGTTTCTTGACTTAACTTCATCACGTTCCCACTTTAAATTGTCAAAACATAAAGTTACATGTGAATGTTTATGAATAACTCTGTGACTGAAAGTGGGATTTCTCTTTCAAACAAATTACAATTAATTGTATCCTCTTGTATTCGAGGAACCACTTATTATTACTGAAACCACTTGTTGAACATGCATCAATGCAAAAAACTGTTTTTATTATAACGAGATGTTATCAGCCGTAACCACCATCTCTCCTGCTTTTACACAAACAGCTGGGCCGGGCACAGCGGCAGTCCAGCTCCGTGGGAGCCGGCTCCTTCTCCGCTCGCTCTATCTGTCTCTTCCAGTGCTGGTGATTGAGGAGTGTCTGTACCTCCCTCTCCCGCTGTCAGTCACAGCTAATACCTCTAGGCAGGTTCTAGGTCTGCTCTGTCACTCAAACACACACAGACAGCGCTGTCGGTCATGAAACCCCCCCAAATCAATGTCTTGGCTGTCCGTCTGTTTCTCTGTCCTCCCTCCCTCCTTCATTTTACACTTCATCCTCATCATGTGAGTATGAGTTACGGCGGCTCCGCTCTGTATTCATATTAACACCGTGCGACAGGAAATAAAAACTGGATTCCGGTGAACTGATCCTTCTGGAGCAGAAATGTTCTTTTGTGCTTTGATAGCTTTCTATCAACCTGCACAAATCGTTCTTTTTTCATTTATTTTGATCCCTTCATTCCCTGGAGGGAGATGCAGAAAAGCAATGAGGGAATAATAACAGGGCAGAAAAAGATAAATAAAACATGCCTGTTATTAAAACCCCACTAAAACGGCCCAGTTCAGCCCAGTTAAAGAGCTTTTAACTCTTTTTAAAGGGTAAAATACTCACAGTTGACTCTGGTAACTTTCCATGTTTTATCCAGACCCGGCTGTTTCCCCAGCTCTATCTTGAAGGGTGCTCCATTGGGGGGGAGGTCCTTGTCCCATCCCCCGACTATGGCCACGTTCATATCGTGGGTGTCTTCACATACTTGTGCTTCCGACGGGATCACGTAGGGGGCGTTGTCATTGTAGTCTTCCAGGTAGATGATCAATGTGCCAGTACCTGTGGCTGGAGGATTTCCTAAGAACACACAAAACAGACATTGTACAAATATTACAACAGGTAAAAAGGGAAAAGCTGATTCACGCCACTGTGAACCCGGACGACCATAATTGTATGAGCTGATACAAGCGCCGCCATATTGCTCCAATGACCTCAGCAAGAGTCTGTGTAATACAGGCACTCTGTCTTTTTGTCGTGTTTTTTATTGCATCAAATAATTAACCGAAACCAAACTTAGGGAAAATGAGCACTTGAGCAAACATCACTGTGATAAGAACCACCACAAATGACAGAAACCATCTTCAGGCAAAATTAATTTGATTTGTGCTGGGACTTTTTCCTTTGGCGCATGTCCAATCAATTAACATGGAGCAGGCAGGGTTTATACTGCAGGCAGCCACCAGGGGACGATAAAGAAGCTTCACTCTTGCAGAGCTATTATGTCGTCCATCCTTATGTACAGTTATAAAAACTACAGTATCAATAAAAGAAAATGGCTGCAGTAAAACATGGTTTTCTGGTTTAAATAATTTCCATCCTGCGATGTTGAAATGCTCCGAGGTGAAGACCCGATGCTTTCAAACCGAAATGCTGATAAACTCTACAAGGTCCCTCCTGCTCTTTTCTACCGATTCGTTCTAAATTAAACCAAACGAAAAACCAAAACCTCGTGTCATTTCAACGTCCTGAATGTGAATCACAGCGGCTCGTTGTGACTTGGCACGCGGCCGCCTGCGTGTTTGCATGAGATTACACCTCATTGAAGGATAATGGGTTAAAAAGCGGCTCGGCTCTCTTCCCTATTAGGCTGCTGCTCTCTGTTTCAGTGCGATTAGATGTTATTAACAAAAAAAAAAAAGAAAGAAAAACCCTACACAACATCCACAACAGCTCCGGAGGTCAGTCAGCAATTAACACCTAAAGACAAGATCTGTAATTGGAAAATGGGTGTCCACCTTTTCAAGAAGAGAATAAACTAATATTGCAGTTCATGGCAGGGGAGCGGGGGGGGGGGGAGACAAGTCAAGATATACAGTATGTGTAATACATGTCAAGAGACACTGGAATGAAACCCAGTCAAGTCTGAAATACATCCTTCAATGAAAGTTTGGCTCATGACAAAACTTTCTAAGACAAACACAAAGGTCCAGCATGTGTTAAAGGTAAAATATGACTCACGACTTTGGAGAGATGAATATATTCCAGTTTCATAACAGGCAGTTTGGGCCAGAGTCTTTTCATCTACAAAATGTTTTGTACGACTCTGATAATGGGAGCGAATCGTTTTTCAACAATGGGTCTTTTATTTACTGCACACACGGAATTGATGCATGTACGGTTCTCTGAAAGACGCTATAACTGCAGGTCACAGGCAGAAAGTGGAAAGACGACATAGGAACAAGTATTGTTGTTGTACTGCAGTTTACAGCAAGTTAGTGATAAGAAAAAGATGTAAGAATTGACTGTTTTTGTACATATACTGTACATATTGGTCTGCTTAGTACTTTATCATTTTAAACAATATACTTTTACTTTTAATACTACAAAATAAGAAAAGAAAATGAGTTTGGAAAAGGGAGGCATGCATTGTGAAGGAAGATGTCTCTTGTAATAATTCACAATATATGGGTGGTGAATGTTCCTTGTACATATATTCTAATTGATGGGTTGTGGTCTTTGTGTTTGGACTTTGGTTTTGTGTGTTTGGATTTATATCTCTGTTTGCATTTTGGATTTGTTGCTTCCTGGTTTACTTTGAAGCTTCTTTCCTTGTCTCTCTTATTGTGTTTTCTGGTTTCTACTTTTCCTGCTCCTGTCATTTTCTGCACCTGTCCTCAAGTTTCACACCTAAGTTTAATTATCCCAGCATCCTTTAGTGTTTGAAGTCTCTTTGCTGCTCCCTCAGGATTCCCTTCCGCTTCCATTTTCTTAAATTAAATATTCCATCATCTATTCTATACTGTTGGTCTGCTTCTTGGGTCCTGCAAACCCAAAACACAACAGGTTCTCTAAAGGTCTGAGGCATTATGAAGTCAGAAACTGACATCATATTGTGTAGCAATGCATTAACTCTTGCAACCAATAGCATCAGAGACCAGAGCACAAGTGCAAGTTCAGCATTATGCCTTTTCTTCAGATGTCCTGCAGTAAACATTTACTGCACCCCCCCCCCCCACACAATGCACGTCTCCTCTCTGTGACTGTGCAGCGACTGCTTACCTTGAAAAAAAAACATCCCAGGCTGAATAATAGAAATGTCAAATTCACCTGAAAATACTTGAGATGGAGAAATTCCTCATCTCCACACGACTGTTTCCATCCACCCACACACACACACACACACACACACACACACACACACTGTTACCCTCTCTAATGGTTTCTTGCCGATTGCAAAAAGAAGTCTTCTCACTGTAATTATAACACCAGTAAACATTTTTCCAAAGGAGTTTTTTGTTCTCTATTGCTAGTTTCAAGTCTTCTTCAATACAGTGTGATGTTCACTTGGTAAATTATGGTCACATTTAGAGTAAATTAGACAATAAATCACGACATGCATTGGGGGCGTGGACACCCTGTGATGGACAGCCAGTACCGTCCAATGGGTGCTGGCTACCGGTGTAGGCGGGAGTGCAGTGTCCTCGGGCTTTCAACTAGCAACCACGAAACAATCGGTGACGTTACGGTCTCAGACAAAACATTTTCACCTCAAAATTCCCTGATGATGTCTGCAGAGAAATCACATCTACAGCTGTTGACAGTGTGCAGCAGATAACCACGAAGATTCAGTTTGTTTCTGAGGCTCAAAACATTCATTTTACTCCCGGCAGTAAAACCATCAGCAGAGAGAGATGGGAAGAAATCAAATGTAATGGTGGCAAGTTATGCATTTCTTCTGCGTAACCATTTTGAAATGAAATGACTGCTGTCAAGGAATTAAAAAAAAAAACTAAACAAAAGTGGAAAACAGCTTGTACATATTGTGGATGAGTCGAGCTGTGACGATATCAGCTGCAAATCAAGAGCAGAGAGGAACAGCTTCAGCAAACGCAGGCAGAAAATATGTTCAAAAGCAAATCAACGACTGGCTCTTCAGGCGAGACCCTGGATAATCTATTATCACTCCAGACACGAGACAGAGGGAGCGAGGATGGGGTTTGGATCCCGCGTCAGAGAGAGAGAGAGAGAGGGAGAGGGAGAGGGGGAGAGAGAGAGAGAGAGAGGGAGAGAGTGAGAGGGAGAGAGAGAGAGAGAGGGAGAGAGAGAGAGAGAGAGAGAGAGAGAGGGAGAGAGAGAGAGCGAGAGAGCGAGAGAGAGAGGCCGCCTCGGTCCTTCAGCAGCTTTAAATGAAGCTGTTTGTCTTCCTAAACGAAGACTCCCCACAACTAATCACTCTGTTTGTCCGCTCCTCTCTTCTTCTCCTACGCCTCCTTATCTCCGTTGCATCGCGCCGGTGACATCATCAGCAATGGAGCTTGTCTGTTGTCCTCTGCTTCACACCGCTTTGTCACGAAAGTTCAGATTTAAACACACTGCGAGTTCCTGAATGGCTGTTTGCAGCTGCAGCGTGTCCACACACCTCTGCATGTGAGGCATTCAAAAGAAGATGAAAGAGTAGATTATATTGAAGGAAGAAGGGACATGGTGGGATTTGTCCTGATGCCCCAAAAAGATGATCTGCCACATTGATGTAAAACAAGATTTAAACACTAGGGGGCTTGGATTGTCAAGACCAAAAGTACAGTTATACCTCCACCAACGCAAAAAGGTCAAAGAAGAAGAAGAGGACACATAAAAAGAACGGTTTTGAAACCAGCTTGCTTCCTCCACCGCTTTGGGCTCGTGTTCACTTCTTTGCCTTGAAAAAAACAGTCGCAGAGGTTTTTCCATAGTTTTCTACCGAATGTCTCGTCTTTACCAACAGTTTCTGTATCAATTCAAACAAGTCATTACAGTTTCAATATTACATTTTGCCCCCATGTTTCAATGGAGGTTTGCATTTTGAATAAAACGTCACCCTATGAGATAATGAATGGAAAAGACTCATCGTACCACCTTGCAGTCAAACGCCTTTGCCAACGAGTCAAGGTGCAGTTTACATTCATGTCTGTCCAGACTTATTTAATATAAAGAGTTTAAAGGAATTCAATAGAAACAGAATGAGGTGAGTCAAGAATGGGACAGGTGGACAATCTGAAAACATAACGTCTCCGGCCACAGCTGTCACCGGCTCGCGGATATAAGAGTTTGCAGCACTATGTTCATATATTGTGAATTTATTCCAAGCGACATCTCCCTTCACAATTCATGCCTCCCTGTCTTTATTAGTCTATCTCACCTCAGCAGACGTTGACCCTGGGCTTCGCAATGTAATGTAAAACTTAATGTCAACGTACCTGTGAGTTAAATTATGTTCTGTCAAACCTGAAGTTATCCAATCACCTCTGAGGCTCTGACATTTTGCATCTTGCTCACAGGTTACACTGACATGAGCAAAGATGGAAATCCCTGCACTGTCTCGCTCTGCAGCTCTGTCCACACTGATCGGATTTATTTTAATTAGGCTGCAACAATTAAGTCACTCACAAAGATTCCAAACTTTCGTAAGCTAAATAACTTTTTGTGTTATTAAGTGAACTCTTTTTTAATAAATTAGCCCATTAATGATACATCATTGTCTCTAAAAAAAAAATGTAACAGTCTAAAGCTAAAATTGACTTTGCTCAAGTGGGGATTGATCCTGATGAATTGGCATCGGAGCAGGAATTACACTGATTAACGAGTGAGACGAGGTTTGATTGTCTCCATCAAAGTCGCTCTTTGTTGTTAAAAGGCGCAGAGCAAGTTCAGCGGAGCTAAACTCACACAACAACAAAATACACTGAAACACAAGTCGTTTTCAGACAAGTCTGGACTTCACCCGCAGGTCACGTCTCCATCCTGCAAACATCTACAGGCTTTAGAATCAAGTTTGTGCCTCGAGATTAGCTCACAAATGTGGGGAATGACTGAATAACTGTTCAGGTAAAGTAAAAAAGTATAAAATGTAATTCCTACAAGTAATAATCACATGCTAATTTAAACATCAACTGTTGCGGATGGTGATAAAATCATGAGTATTTTTTTGTATTTTATTTCCACATTTCAGTCAGAACTGCATTTGATCACCAATTTAATTCAGAAAAATTTGGAAAAAAGCAGTTGCCGGAATCACAGGAAACATTAAATTTAACTTTTAAAGTAGCGATTTGCATAATGTCTGCGGGGAAACAGAAACACATGTGGACTCATGATATATTAGATACATATTATAACATTTGACCACTATTAAAGTAGTTTCATGTAAGATGTGGATATTCAACATGACTGATTCATCCCCTCCGACCTCCAGGCGTCGCCCTCCTGCTTCATCTCCATCATCCACTGCTATTCCCTGACACCCCCCCCCCACACCCCCACCAGCTCCTGGTGAGCAGCTAAGACAGCCCTGTTATTCTGCTGTGTGCCCAGAGATGAGAGGAGCAGGCAGACTGATTGCCTCCCGGGGCTGTCGGTGCTAATCCACAGCTTTACCAGCTTTCTCGTCATATCTCTGTATCTGCCCACCACACCACCAAAACACACCTTTGCTCCCAACACTTTGGCTTTAGGCTAATACTTCCCTTCTGTCTGCTTGTCACTTCCTGTTGTTATCACTTAATATTTTCTTTCTGCCGTTTCTCTTCCCACTGGAATGAGAGTCCCGGGTTGTGACTAGCAGCAGTTTGCAGTGTGAAGGTTTCTGCCAGCACACGTTATGGTGAGAATAAAACCCATGATCGGTTTGTGCTTGGTCTCGCCTCTCGGGGCCAAACGTGTTGCAGCTGTGAAGTTTAATGTGAGTAAAGTAAGAGCAGGACACAGTTGAATTTCAACGAACGTCCAGACAGTTACATTTTCATTTTTCAGTTTTACATTTGACAACTTTATTATACTGTGTGTTGCAGTCATAGTTACTGCCCAACTTGTAGTGGATCTTTTCTTCTGAGTGTTGATGTGGGAACCCAAGTGCAGGATTGGCTCCAGCTGCTAAAGCTTTGGACCAATCGTATGTCTGCTTCCGAAAAACTTTTTCCAGCTTCCAGGGGCCACCACCCTCAGTTTGCCAGTGTTTTTTTTTTTTGCAAGATTTATGATTGTTAATTTTATAATGAATGCTTTGAAACTGAGAATCTGGGTAATAAAGACTGATTGCATATAGCACTCTCTCCACACAACCAGAAGGTTCAGGGTTTGAATCCTGATTTGTTCGGGGTCTTTATCTGTGAAGTTGAATGCTCTCCTCTCCTCTACGAGGGTTTTCTCCAGGTACGTCAGCTTCCTCCCACATTCCAAAGACGTGAAGATCATTTCTTTGATTTAAATAGCGTCAAATGACCCTTTCCCCCTTTTTAGTTCATCTTCATTATTTATTTTTTACACAATTTCATTTTACTCCTTTGAAATGAATTACTCATCTTGAACCACTTGGTTTAATGTTGCTTCCCTGTCTCCTCATGAGCTGGATTGTCACACTGTGAAATGAGTCTCGCTCCGGCCACCAGTGAATCCAGTGGAATGAAAGGAAGCCCACTTGTAGAGTCACCAAGGACAAAGCTGAAACATGACCATTCTTATCGGGCTACATTTCCTTTTCTCATTAGAATAATCATTAAATGCCAGGACAGCTTAGGTACAAACAACCAGTGGATGATGCCCTTGGCAAAAAATATTCTGCATTGTTATTACTATGATTATTTTCCTGAGCCACATAAAAAAGTAGATGATGAAGGAAATGAATTAACCACAAGCAGGGGACCGGAGGAAGCCAGGAGCGGGGGGGCTCGCCTGTGAGTAATGGCTCGGTGGAAAATGTCACAATACATCATGCTGCGGCTAAACCGACAGAAAGACAAATTCACAAGTGGACTTCAGCAAGGTAATAGAGGAGAATGAGAAAAGATAAATGAAGGCAAAGTCTGAAATGAGAGAGCGGGAGGAGATGGGAGCAGGAAGAAAAGGAGCTTTGAAGCAAAGTGATTTTGTAAATTTATATGATTATTATGAAGTGTCTGCCATGCTGGAAAATTCAGTCCTAAATCTAGCTAAATCTTTTACCTGCCACTTCACTGGGTCTCCCAGTAGAAACAAGAAATACCTCAGTTCATCCATTTTCTTTCTCATGCTTATCCGAGGTCGGGGTTGCAGTGGCAGGAGGCTTTGCTGGGTGTTCCAGACGTCCCTCTTGACAGCTTTCCCTGTTCCTCCTGGGGGATCCGAAGGCTTCTCTCAGGCCGGATTGGGAAATGTTATCCCTCCAGCGAGTTCTGGGTCTAACCTGGGGTCTCCTCCCAGTCGGGCAGGCTCAGAACAACTCCAGTGGACGGCACCCAGGAGGAAAGATGCCTCGAACCACCTCAACTGACCCCTTTGACCTGAAGGAGTAGCGGCTCCACTCTGAGCTTCCTTCCGCATGTCTGCACTCCTCATCTTATTTCTACGGTTGAGTCCAGCCACCCTGGGGAGCGAACCCATTTTGTCCGCTAATATCCACATTCTCATTCTTTCGGTCACTCCCCCGGGGCTCATGACGATAGGTGGCTGATGGAAAGTTTTGCCTTGTGGCTCAGCTCAACGGTCCGGTACGACGTCGACATTACTGCTGGTGCAGCACCGATCTGTTTGTCCATCTCTGGCTCCATCTTTCCCTCCATCGTGAACAAGACCCCAAGATGCTAACACTCCTTCACTTGGGGCAGCGACTCACCCCCAACCCAGAGAGCAATCTGCTGTTTTCTGACAGGGACGTCTGCACTATACTCGACTGCAATTTTCCCCATTTCACTTCAACTCTTGTAATACTTTCTTAAATCTGTTATTCGACTCCATTCAAACCCATTCACCAGACAATGCGTGCACATTATTTCCAGGCCTGGATGTGATCACACTGGGATGCTTCTTTTATCCTTTGAGTCAAACGTCATAGTTGTATTGTCGTCAGTTAACAATTCTGTTTCAAGGATGTGAAAGACCGACATAAAGGCTAAGAAACTACAGGCATAACCCCCCCCCCCCCCAAGGGAACAAAGCAGAACTCTGAAAACTTAGGCACATGCAGAGTAAGTGTTTCATATCAAGCAAATGAAAAATAAAGACACGGTATAAGTTAAATAAGTTTGTTTTAAAAAGTGAAGCAGAAAAGCCTCAGTGAATTTACATGTTTTCCTGACTTCTGGAGCATAGGAGCTTTTGCAGTGTTCATCCATCCGTTATCTCTACCACTTATCCTGTGAGGGTCGCAGGGGGATCCCACCTGACAGCGGGCGAGAGACCACCAGGGACAGGTTCCCAGTGTAAACGCAGGACAAATATATCGAGACAAACAACCATTCACAACTGAAGTTAGCCTCCACTCCCCGATCTGCATGTCTTTGACTTCAAGCACAGGGAGAACATGCAAACTCCACACAGGGAGACCTGCCTCGGGATTTGAAACTTGTTCAAATATTGATTAATCACAGTCAGACGTCTGTTAGACTTGTTCTCAGATTTCTCTCATGTGGGGTTTGGCCTCATTTACACCGTCAAACACTTAGGATGAATGACAGGCTGTACATTACACAAATACTAGAGTAACCCTGCCTCAATTCACTCACGCTCTGGTGATTGAGTAGATTCAATTCTTATTCCCTGAATCCACTGAGCTCTCACTGTTACGCTGAGGGACACACGACCCTGTCTGCTTTTGTATTTTTCCAGTTTCTCACTATCCACCTTGACACCGGACCGGAGTCCCAGACCTTGTTAAAAACTCTCTTCAGATAACCCACTTCATTCTGTCCCATCACTCATCAGCCTCCTCCGGGGGGAGGGGGGGCTTTGGCAAACACAAATCACATGACACCCCGCTAATCTGATTGGCTGATCAGAACTGTAAATGAAACCAGCCAGAGCCAATTACAACAGGCACGAGTCATTAAGAGAGATGACTTCGGGGAGAGGAGCCGCGCCGGGGACAGGTGCATTGCTGCTAGTCTGGCAAATTACTTTCAGAATAGAGTTTGGGTTATCGGTCGCTGGCTGTTACACCAGGCGACTGGAGGAGGACGGTGCTGATAGGGCTTCACGTTGGCTTACACTGCGAGCTGCGTTTGTGCTCATTAAACACTCAAATTCCCCTCACCTGAGAGATTTCTTGTTTTGGTCATTCCCCCAGAAAAACTTAGCTGAAGGATTTTTATTTTTTTACTGTGATACGCCGCCAGATCAAAAATAAAAAGTGTTTACACGTCCAAGTGAAACATTTTAATCATCTAGTTTGTTCAACTCACACTTTTCACAGGGCCAAGCTCAAACTATTAAAAGCTCTATTTGGACGGTTTTGCATTTTTAATTCGTGGAGTGCTTTCTAACTACTGTACAAACAGCAACGATCCCAAATTAGTTACACATTCAAAAGCGATTACAGGCCCGACACAAACACCTGTTCTCCCCCGACTTGAACACCTGAGCCTCATTCCCCCGATAAAGTCCACTTTCCCTCAACCCTCTGCCGGATTGTCTGCAAGTCTTTTCACAGGAGGCGTTTTCACGGAAAATCGTGGGTGAAAATGATAAAATGAATGATGGCCGACTCGCATTTAGCTGCCTCGGTTTCAGGGTCTTGGTGGCATGCACGCTGGCTCACTGTCACACTGTCATGACTCACGAGGACACAAGACAAGTGACACTCGGCACATCCTCATTGCTGGAGCAGCAATTGAGGAAAAACATATTTTTTTTATAGAAACAAGACAAAGCATTTCCTCTGAATAGACGTCTCGTGATTTGCGACAACCGCAGCTGGACGAGCTGTCTGGTAATAATATGTTATTATTATATTGATAATATGTTGAGCTTTTGAAATGATGTTAGCACAGCATGCAGTTGCCGTGTGCATGTACAAATCTGCATTCACACTTCTGAATGTGAACATTTGTAAGGTTGTGGATATGAAATCGTGTTTTTGCAGCTGCAGAATTATTTTGTGAATACCGCCATCGATGTGTTGGTGCACATGTCCTCCAATCAAGACATTGTCCATGGAGCATCCAATCAGAAGAAGTCAACCGGACCAATCAGGGGCCGAAGAAGACCCTGATGTTCACTGTGTTGTTGAAGCTGCAAAACATAATTTGGCTGGCTCTAAAAATGAATGATGCTTATTTGACTCTATACAAAATGACCATTAAAAGAACAAATGTAAACCTCATGTTGAAGTTAAGAGAATAAGTTAGTTGCCATGAATGTCTGTATAAACTTTCATGCAAACACAAATTGTATATATTGACATTTTTAAAGAACGATCTAAAACTTTGATCTGTTGGTGCTACAGCAAAAGTCAGGAATCCCCATAACTGTGGAATTCAGTCTCTATTTCCTGGTTCACCAGCTCCAGCGGGTAGGTTGACTCTTTTTTAACCAGACAGATGTAAATGAGCAGTGTTTCTGTTTACACTCCATATTTAACGCTAAATTAATCAACTGCTTTCTGCTGTTTCACATTTAACAGACAGGTATTAGAGTCTTGGCATAGAAAACATAACTATATCTCTTGAAATTGTATTGAAACTGCCAAATCAAACACTACCATGCAGCTTTGATACTTACATACTGTTTCTGCTTGTATTTGTTGGGTTATTTAGGGAGTTTCACGTGCACAGGGGGGGAGAATATATCACAGATGTAACTGAGCAGTTCCTGCTGATTCAAATGCAGAAGGTGTTAATTGGGGTGGCCCTTACGGCAACTTATAAACCGTGAGGCTGTGTACTTAAAACACCCTCCAATCCCTGCACACCACACTCCACTTAACGCACAGCCTAGACGGATAAGCACACACACACACACACACACACACTGACGTAAACAGATGGCGGCTTCAATTCTTCATCAGAAAACTAAGCCTCTGACAGTTTTGTTGTTCTAATGACGCACTTTTCTTGATGAAGTGAAAGACATCCAGCATCAGCCGTGTTTTCCCCGATTCCATCATCCGACTTCATCTTTCATTATCCATCCCTCGGCATCTCCCCTTCTCACTAATCTCATTTCATTTGGATCTCTGTCATTAAATCTACACCCAGAGCAGCTCAGGAAGCCCTCGTTGGAAAGTCCTGATAGAAATGCGCCGGGTGCTGACACTTTCGAAAATATTAATCATATCTAATGCAGCCACTTTCCACACTAGTGTTTTAGTCTGGTACCAGTGCACTCAGACTGGGGCTCTCTTGCTGAGCTGGCAGAGGCGTGTTTGTCTTCGCGTGCCAGGCGCAGCGACAACTTTTGATCCGTAGATGAATCGGTATTCAAGGACGAGAGGCAGGTCCCGATAATGGCCAACAACAGAGAAAGAGAGATGCTTCTTCCCCAGCAAGCAACACACAGGTATGCTTTAATCACAGACATACTATGAGCTTCTTTACAAGGTGGCGGCTTCCTTGAGAAGTTCCTCGACAAGCCGAGAAAATGAAAGATAGGAAAAGTCGGAGAGAAACGCAGAGAGACAGGCAGAGGTGGCGCTGAGGAGCTGAAGTGAGGAGGACACAGTGTGTTTGGGGTTAATGAGGCAGTATGGCAAGACAGGGAGAGGCAACAGGAGGTGAGATGCATCAAGCTCAGATCCTCTGCGCTTTCCAGAGCACATCCCATTACACTGCCATTATCCTGGGTCAAGATGCCTTGATTCCCAGCCCTGAACCCTCCCCTCGAGCTTGCCGCACCTTGTGCCAACACCGCCGCGCGGGGTCATCATTGATTGGCCGGGCAAGAACACATCTCAGCAAGGTGGTTAACCTGCTCCCCTGTCTGGCTGTCTCCATAAAGGGATTGACGAGAGAGAGAGAGAGAGAGAGAGATGTATGGATTGAGAGAAAGCGACCTTAAGACGACACAAGGGTAAGTAAACACTTCCAGAATTCAAATAAATCCGGTTTGGTCAAAACGCTGCTTCACAAAGCCTCCAGCCTCGTTTTGTTTCCTTTAAAATCCACCTCCTTTCTTGATCCTGTAATTTTTTTATGTTCTTTTTGTTTGCTTGACACTCAGCCTCTGGTTACTATATTTACCTTTCTATTAGACACATCCTGCACTTCAGCTCCTACTCTCTTGGCTCCGGTGTAATGGATTCTCTGGAAGACGGCAGCGGCGGCGGCAGACAGGCACAGCTGATTCCTTGCATTCAAAACGCTTTCATCTGCTAACAGCTCAGTCCCAAAATGTCTATTAATCAAACTTTACCTCATCAATAACTAAATCAGAGTTTAGTAGAGTTTCATTACACATTTAGAAGTGGGAGAACTAAAAGACTGCGTGAATACTAACATTCATCTTCACAATAACTTCTGCCGTACTCCGCTCATTGCCTGAGGATATCAGCGCACTCGGCCGACATGCTCACACTTTATTATTTCCCTGCTGTAGTTTGAGGCGGTGAGATCACAGCGTGCTAAAGACGCAACATGGAGTCTATTTATCTACATTTAGCCTTCCGGGCTGTCGGGCTGCGTGCTGGTGACATGACAGACACTCAGCAGCGCAGCCATTGGATCTGGGCGGTGCGTGGCCTGTAACAGGGAAATTACTCAGGCCATTACGGCAACAAGCACCACACTGGTTCTCTGCACTTAGTGTGGCAATGAGGCAGCACGGAGGCAGACATCACAGCAGAAGATGAAGACACATGTAGGGAAAGACAAAGGTGGGACTGTGCACACACACACACACACCGTACAAACATGTACTTCCATCTTAGTGAGGATACTCGATGGCATACAATGCATTTCCGACCTGACCCAATTCTTAACCATCACAACTGAATTCCTATAGCTCCATAAAGCTTTATATACATTTTATTCTTGAGTCTAACTTGTCTAACTTGAGCCTGCACGTTATTGCCAAATTCAAAGAAAGTCTCTCAAAGCATTCTCGAGATATGTTCATAAGAACGGGACGGACGGAGAGAAGAAAGGATGACACACACACACAGCTGTGGGGCGACTGTGGCTCAGTGGGTAGAGCGGGTCGTCCACTGACTAAAAGGTCAGTAGTTCGATTCATACCACGGCTCCTCCAGCAAGACACTGAACTCAAAACTGACTCAAAAATGGTTTTGAGCTAAAATTTGCCCTTAAAACCATAAAAAAAAACACATGCACTCAAAGTGAGATTTACAGACACACACACACAAAGTTTTATCTAATTTTACATCCGTCTGAGCACTAAATAGTTGGTCTCGTAACCCATTAAAATTCAGCAAACTCACTCTCCTGCTTTTTGATTCAAACCAGAGGGGATGTAATCTGACTGTGGTGGATGCTGGGAATTATCACACTGCTCGGTCTGACTGTGTGTATGTGTGTAATACTTAATATTCCTGTAATTAACAAAGCTCCCTTTGACTGTGGGGCGGTTGTCTCGCTGTGACACAGATAGACAGACACACAGTCTAAATGGAGGTCTCCACTCTCTACGTCCATGTGTTTCAAAGCAAACACTGCTCAGTTCTTCTGTGCATAACTTAAGAGTTTTTAATAGCAGTTTCTGTGGCAGCAGAGATCGAGGACTGTGTGTGAGGGTGTGTGGGTGGACGTGTGGGTGGACGTGTGTGAGGGTGTGTGTGGACGTGTGTGTGGATATGTGTGTGCCACCATGTTTCAGACGACTGGGGCTTTGATAATGTATTCATGCCTCCCAATGACAAATGGCTCCCACCAGGAGGCGGTTTAACATTTAAATGAGGAGCAGGAGAAAACATTAAACCACACACACACACACGCACACTGCCATGGATACACAGGGGCAAGCCAGCGAGGCACTGCAGGTACAGGACAAAGACATTAAAAACCAGAATGAGCACACAACTTTAAACCACCCACCCACCCACCCACACACACACACCCACCCACCCACCCACCCACCCACACCCACCCACACACACACCCACACCCACCCACACACACACACACACACAATCCTCCATCATTTAATGTGAGGGATGGAGAAGGGGGTAAGATGTGGGAACAGCTGGCGTCCCGACGGGGAATCAGAGAGCAGAAGAGAATTTGTTGGTTGTGCACAACCAGCAGTTACTGATGAGAGTTTATACAAACAGCCCTCTGCTCAGGTAGGAACAATATCTGCTCAAACAATATTGCGCCGCTCCGCCGGGCTGCCAAGTGTCGCTGCCCAGGCAAAACTCAGCTGTGGCTTTACAGTCATTTACTCAAAAGCAGGAACACGTGACGGGAGCAGGGGGAACGATGTGCACAACCACAGATGTAGCGAGGAGTGTGAGCACCAGCGCATGCAAATAAACAGATTTACACATATGTGTGCACATGCATGCACAGCAGCGGTGTAACTGTTCATGTATTTGTACCGAAAAATGTTCGGTATTGGCCTTTCGGTTCGGTGCACATTTGTCACGAAATAATGCTTAAAACAAAATAACCACTTCTGTGGGTGCAAACCCAGCGCTGCCTGGTGCTGAAGCAGCCTGTTGCTAGCAATTCAGACTGGACCAAAACAATAACAGATCCTGAAAGAAAACTAACCGAGCCCGACCTGAACCCTGCAGGCAATCTGTATTTCTCTGAAACCAGCCCACCTGGGTCAGGTGTCCACATTCTTATAACAAAGGCCAAAGGTGTTTCGATAGCAGTGAATAAGCTGCTGTGAGAACACAGGGTTTAAAGACGTGTTGAAGTAATCGAGCCCCGTAAATCAATTGTTTGATTTACCTCCGTCAACGTACTTCATCAGTAGGTCGCAGTCAGCTGCAGCAGAGTTACAGACTTTGAGAGTAAACTAGTGATTTATTTCTAAATAAAGAAGAAAATATAAGTTTATTGTTTTGTATTTCTTGTTTTTCGCTGGACCGAAAACCAAACCAAACCGTGCGCACACCTCTGTGTGGATGTGCACACAACTGTGGCCTCCTCCTGCAAGTGCAGCTGATTGCTATGGCAACAGTGTGATACCTCCAGACTACAGACTCACTGCTGCAAATCCTCCAGCTGAGATGACCCCGACCTTGACATCAACATTATCATTAGTTCACTATGTTTTCAAACGTCAGATCCTCCTCCTTCTCCTCTCCTCTGTTATATTGCCGTCTTTATGTCTTCCTTCCTGCTCCTGTATTTGCTACGTATGTTCGCTCCATTGTTCACCATCTGCTGCCGCCTGGAGGGCTGCTCCGGCTGACCTACCCTCACGCTGTTAACCAGGAGTAGCAGTCAATCTGTTGCTAACCACGCAAAACATTTACCGAGAGTGCATTTCCCTTTTCCAAACTTGAGCACAAGGTCAACTCTTAAACTTGTAACCCTTGAAACTGCCGTAGGACCAGCCATTGACAAAGGAGGTACAGTAGTATTTAACCTAGTTTCAGTTACACTACATGAACGGTTACTGGGAGTTTATTTGTCATCTCAGGAACTATTGTTGAGAAAGTGAAAACTATAGGTTTGTAGTTGACGCAGTCGATTTTTATTGTCAAGTACAATGACATAGCTAGAAGATGATATATATATTTCTACACACTTTCCATTGACGCCCCCTTTCTGTTTGACAAAGCTCTCTTTCTCCTTCTCTCACTCTCAGCCTCTTCAGTGCAGAGTGGATATGTATTGAAGATTGTAAGTGGTCGATCGATATCCTGTTGATAGTCTACATACAGTCTGTGGGTTGTCATACAATCATTGAGCAGATCGCCGTGGGGAAGGAGCGAATTTGCCCCGCTGATGACTGACCGTGCAGCAGAGGAGGTGAGGCGGGGGTCAAGCGGATATCAGCATTCTGCCCACGTTGCAACCACATGCACGCTGGCTTTGACACAGCAAGTTGTTAAAGGTTGAAATGCTGGGATTTTCATGCTTGGATTCGCTTACATGTCGGTAACTTAGAGGTAATAGAGGAAAGGCCTGAAGGAGCAACACGCGGCATGAAGGGAAATTCATCTAATCTATCTCTATATCTAATGTAACTAGAGAATCATAAACAAGAAATCTTCAGGGGTTGAATTCTAATAAGTTCGTCAATCACCTGACTTTCTCTCTACTTCCATCAGGAGGGCAAAGCTTTGACCCAGTGAAATATCTCACCATCAACCAGATGGATTGGCAGTAAATGTTGTTTGGACATCAAATGTTTTATTAAAAAAAATCTGCTTTCAGACATGCACTGAACTCTAAACACTCTCCGGATGTTATCTGGTGAATGTGAGAATGCAAATGTCAGAGGCAGTTGCTCCTGATATTCTCCCTAAGTAAAAAGTGAGAATCCAGCAGGATATTGAGTTGGCGCCTTGATCACATTTCTAACACGCGGCAGATACACAACAACAACAACAAAATATACAAAAATCTCAGGATGACAAAGACACGTAGAAGATGCAGATTTCAACTTGAAAAGACGACAAGATTTGCGAGCTTATGGCAAAAAGGGACAATTTCCACAGGGGTAATTTAAACGTGATGTCCTGCTTCCTGCATACTCTACCCAGAAGCCACCTGGGCCAAATGTTCCAGACACTTCCCTGATGTTGTGAACGTGTCCGACCAGAACAACCTCCTGCTGCTTTCTTCATATGTGAAAGTCAAACCCTGGAAAAGACCCAATTTTGATTGTCACAAATGCTTTAGATGGTTTGACATTCGTTCTTTGGTACGAGACTAACCGTGCAAAACTGATA